>NC_056732.1:1809169672-1809469672 GCF_019279795.1 Protopterus annectens
AAGAGTTTTGAGAAATGTCTGAATATTCAGATGGAATAAAAGATAGACCTTTATTGAGTACAATAATCTCAAAGTCACTTAATTTATACTTGGATTAAATACCAGTCCATGTACACAAGCTAAGTCCTCACTTGGCTTTTCATTCTTGGTTGCTGACCTGTCTTCTTGCCTTTCTGATTTGTTCTGCATGGTTTGGGATCCAGTATTTGTAGTGGTTCTTGTCAGGAAAAACTCCACTAGATCCAGGTCTGACATAACTTGTGAGTCTACCCATGTACGTTGCTGTTCAAAGGTTTGTGCTACACGTACCACCGGTTGGAAATAATCAGCAGGTGTCTCTAGGTCAAGTGGTTGATTTACTTGCTTCTTACTGGACCATGAGAAAACATGCCCCAATTTAAAATCAGTAGGTCTCTTTTGATTTTTCTCTTCTTGGTTTCAATGAGCCATTTCTCAAAAGAAGAGATATGGTCTAACATTTCATAAAAAGTTGTTGAATGCACATCTTTTTTCACTTTTTCAAGCAACTCATTATATATACCAAATGACAAAAGAATGAACGGTATTATGAATCACTGTGGGATTCCAAGTGGGGGGCGTGGGTGTACCAGGTTTCAGCTCTGAGCCCACTGATGTCTGTATTGGTGATGGGCTACATTAGCAAACAGGTCAGAGGGGACAGAGCAGCAAAGCTGCTTTATGCAGATGATGTAGCATTACAAGCAGACTCTGAAGATGAACCTCAGCAAATGATGAGTGAAATGTAAAATGAGAGACAAAGGATGAAACAGGGGACAGACAAGACAGTTGGCATGGCAGTAAATGCAGGAAATCAGAAGAAAATTTGAGATAGAAGGGAAACTAGTGGAACAGGTTACCAGATTCTAGTATTTGGGATGGGTGGTTTAGGCGAAGGGAATTCTAAATGACAAGATCAAAGCTAGAATCAGTGGGGCAGCAGCCACCTGGCACAGAGTTTCAGAAGTAGTGTGTGACAGAAGAATGCTAAAGATGCTGAAAACTAAGGTGTACAAAATAGTGGTGCAATTAGTATTACTGTATGGTACAGAAACTTGGGCAGTAAAGGCAGAGCAGTTGGGGAAGCTGCAGGTGTTGGAGATGAAGTGCTTGAGATGGGTGGTAGGATGCACGCTGGGGACAGATGAAGGAATTAGGATATCAGAATAAAAGCCAAAGTAGCTCCATTTTCAGAGAAGGTGACAGAGAACAGGTTATAGTGTTTCAGGTACATGTGAAGGAAAGCTGAAGACAATCTGTTGTAGAGGATCTGTGAGAGACATGAAGAAGAAAAGATGAAATGAAGATGTCCAGCAAAGTGTTGGATGGATTGCATGAGAGGAGGACTGCAACACGCAGGCATGAACATTGAAGAGAACAATGGTAACAGTTGATGAGACACCCGAGCCCCATACAAAAAAATGAAAAAGGAGGGGGTTGATGATGATGATGCAGCAACACAGTGGGGGGTGAGAGGGTCAACTGTGCAAAGTGAAGGGGGGCACGATCAGATGATCAGGGTCTTTCTTTAATACAATACTGACTTTTAAAAGCTGGTATTGCATTTGTGGTCAAACCTGACCACTGTAGCTGTGTGTGGTCAAAACTGTAGCAAATGCTTGCTATGTAGCAAGCAGTTTGATCCAGTTTAAAAGTAAAAACAAAGAAAAATCTCCATGCAGGCAGGGTATAAACTTTAGCAACTGTCTGATACACTTATAGCAAGCAATTTGCTACAGTTTAAAAGTTTAAATAAAATGTGCAGAAAGAGGGTAGGGGCAGTACACAGAAACAAGACCAGAATGGCTCAGGCAGGGGTGTCTGTCATGCATCTGCACACTTGGTTGGAGTGCTTCTAGAAGGAACAGCCTTTTTTGTTTAGTTTTTTTTATCTCTTCAATGTCAGACTGGTGGGGTGCTACATAATGATCGACTTGTTACAGTGAAGTGCTATTTTCTCCTTTTGTTTTTTTTTACTCTTCACCTGAAGAGCTGAAGGGGGTAGGGTGCTAGTTCATGGTACCAGCACAGGGTGCTGGTTGTTGAGCCACCTATGCTTCTGTGATAATGTTTTAAAACTCTGCAACAACATCTCATTCTCTGTTTGCCAAATTAAAAAAAATCTTAATCGCTCTCTTCAGAACTATCCTCTAGAAAAGAGGTCAAACAAAAGTTGATTCCTTTTTAAGTAAAACAATGCAGGGACTGCTGAATATCTCTACTTAAATATGGCAAGCATACAATTACAACATGACTAGAAAATTCCTATGTTTGATTATTCTGCAGCATAGTAATTGCTAATGTATCGTACACCTCTCAGCTGTTCATGTAAAACATTATATTTTATTTATTATGACTTTACTTGAGCAATTCATGTTATTTTATATTTGTTATATTTTGTTACTTTACATCATGGTATTCTTACTTGATTGTGTATTGGATTTAACACCAATGAAAAACTATTGTTCACATATTTTAGCTTTCATTGCTATGCACTTGGATCTTTCCCACAGACTTTTGGTGAAAACAAGCTTTTGCTCAGCTAAAGAATCCAGGTAAAAAAACTAAAACAAATAAAATATATAAAGCTTTCTTATTCCAGTGGGATGCTATCTTCTGCACCTAACGAGACACCCTACCCCAGAGACAGGCTTGACTTATGAGGTTGGAGGGTGCACATGTGGAAATATAAAAAATGCAAGTGCTTTTAAATGTGTCAAAAGTGCTGTGACAGCAATATTAGACACTACTAAATAATTAATACTAAGCAATACTGCATGTTACAATTCTGAGAAATAACATAAAAGTAAATGTTTCAGCTTGACTCAGTGGGGTACAAGGACACTGATTATGATAAATTAGAAACAATGTGGCTTCTGTGTGATGAAGCTTGTATGTATGCATGTTCTTAACTGTGGGTGCCACCTTATTTCAAAAGTGAAAGTAAAGGTGGTGTTTACAGTAGCTCTGATTCTGTGTTGTAAGTATTATTAATGTAATCATATGCTGTGGAAATATATAGTATATCTCAATGCAAGTGAATGAGGCGCATGCCTTCTAGATGGGTTGCACTGTATTTTTTGTCTTAAAAATATTTTTGGGAAACAACTGCTAGAATTGCTCTTAGCAGACTTACTGTACCTCAGTATGAGAGCTAATCTGAGCAATTTTGCATTTTCACCAAGATACCCACGAAAACAGTTCAACAGTAGCTGAATAAATAGTACTGTGTGCTTACTTTTGCCTTCAAATCTCTTTTGCCATGCATGATGTTGAGCGAAAGCTGTACCCATGCATTTATAAGCTAAAAATACATTATAAATATATATTATCTGATCAAAAAGCGCGTCATCTTTTAGAACACTTGAAAAGGTGATTATACAGAGCTGAAAGAAAAAATACAGCAATGTAACCATTCTGTGACTATACATGAACAAACAAGCCTGAAGGAAAACGTAAGAATCTGAAGCTATTTTGATCGCACAAAGTCCAACTTAAAATTTTCTAAGAACTATAGGGAGAAAGCCAAATGCACCAGCCCATCTTATTAAATATTTAAACAAACCCCTCCCCTTAGACATCACTCACAGCTTTATATCATGAATATAAATTAGCTCATTATTATGCTGCTGGGATGTAGTTCAGTGACGGACAGGAAGTCTTTGTTAGTTTACAGTGGTTATTTGAAAACATCTTTTCTGCAAACATCAGAAATATTGAGGTTTCTGTGACTGTTTAATAACCTTCATTTCACAACCCTTACAAGGAAAAGGTTTCTGAACAGTGTGGTTTATGAGGTTCGAGGCTGAAAAGGGAAGATCATGAAGCTGGAGGTAAGATTTTCTGGACTAATAAAGCGCAAAAAAAATGCTCTCTTAGGTAAATATTATTTGTTCTTATTACCTAAATGGTGAAAGGGAACAGAGTTTGAACTAACAGAGAGTGAGTGCCATTTTGGTTGCTGGAAGAGAGACTGGAATAGGGCTTGCATGCAGGTGTACATCTGGAATTCTGTGAGACACTGCAGAGTTATTTAATGTGAAATGAATATCTTTTTATTCCTAAATCCTGAACTATGAGACAATTCTTGTGTTACTAAGTTCTGCATGGTAGTGAAGCTGGAAAAAAAATAACAGAGAGCATAGGGAGATGGTTTTCTTTGAAAAAGTTCCATTTTGATTTAAAGCAACATTGCAAGATAATTATAGAATATGTAGTAATTCTGGAAAAATAGAATAGCAGTTATTATAATAGGTACTTACGTATTATCGCAACCACATTCTGAATGCGTCATAATTCTTGACATTATGGACAAACGAGTGTTTGTGTTTTGGCAGGGGTGGATAATCCACTGACCAGCTATCTGTGACACTGAGTATCACCAGGGAGCATTGCTAAGACCCAAATTCCTCTTCCAGCAGGACATCCATCTGCGACATTTTTGTAAAATGAAACCCTCGACACAATTGTGCAAGCAGAACACAGCAAAACCACGTAAACGGAGTATTTACTCCAAATCACAATTACAGAACTACCTCTGCATATGTAAGCACAGTTGAAAATATGTACATCGGGAATGACTACAACTGTGTTTCTGTCAGCCGTGTACCCAAAAGTCCAGCCAGAAAATATATAGAAATACTCCTTTTAAGCGATGACATTTTCTGAACAGATGCAATGACCCACCTTTGCAGGACATTCTCTTCCCCAGAAATGTTGTAAAGGTTGAGGGTCCTGACACCAGCCAATAAAACGGGTAAAAGATAACGTCTGCAGACATGAAAGTTTTAGCAGCCAGTAAGCATACAAAACATGGGATGACACTCCCGGGGGGCAGCATGGTATGTACAGGATGGAATGGGAAAGCTGATAGAGTGAATTTCTTGGTTTTCTCAACCGAGTTCCAGAAGTAGCCAGTACATTTTCTTCACATACCACTGGGCTTGTCTCAACTCCAATTTCCAGAATGGTAACGCACCCAGGTTACTAATCTGTCAGAAATCATGACATTAAGGACAGTAACTTGTTTGTCTATAATGTCAAGATTTATGACAGATTTCTAACCTGGCTGCGAGACAATCAGAATGTGGTTGCAATAATATGTAAGTAACTTATAATATCAGCTTGGGTCTGATTCTTTAATTTCTCAGATTTATTACATGCAAGTTTTTATCTGCAGCACTGCAATATAAAAGTCAGGAGACATAGTCCAGGCTCATTTCACTTGTCAGATTCTTGGGTAAAATCCTTCCTCCCATTTTAGAATCAGTATTTCCATATTGCTTGATCCCAGCTCATCAGTTAAGCATGAACTGTAATGCTAAAGGGTGATTCAGGAGCAAAAATAATTCAGAAACATGCATCAGGCGTGTAAGGCATAATAATAAACATTTTGTTCATTTTTCTTTTTCTTGCTGTTCTGTCTTCTAGGAAGACTATGAGTATAGTTTTGTACATAGGCATCACTTATCATATCTCTCAAATGTCAAGAGATTTTAAGCAATTAAACAAGTCACTGTTTCTGAGAAGGTTGCATTCCATACTGCCAAGATAAATGCTTGTTGTGTGTTCATAGGTTCATAGGTGTGTACTAGGCTAATGGCCCTGGGGCCTTTACAAGCCTAGCCCATAGAAGTGCCCTGGCATTGTGCCACCCATTGTTAGTTCCCAGTGCCTCTATCATGTACAGCCACTGGAGTGATCCCCGGGGTGAACTTTCTATTTCCCATCCACTCATCAAACTTTGGCTTGAAGAGGGCTAGTGAGGTGCTCTGCTTGACGTGTATGGGAAGTCCATTCCAGAGCATAGGCAGTAACTGGGTTATGAATCTGTCCCTCCAGCATGTTCTGTTATTGTGGTAATGAGGTTGAGGTCTTTGTAGTGTGGGTGTCTGGAGGGATTGGGATTTCTTTAGATGTAGCATTTCTAACAGAGCTGGGTCAGTCAAGGCTTTGTAAGTCAAGCAGAGATCGCCTCTTAGTAGATGATATGAGACAGAGGATAGCTGACGTTTTTTGAATCTGTCCATGTAGGACATGTGTTTAAGACCTAGGATCCTCTTCATGAGGTACTTTTGTGGCCTCTCCAACTGTTACAGGTGTCTAGTGAGGTACATACAAAATGGGGCATTACACTCTATGACTGGTCTAATGAGGGAAGAGTAGAGAGAAATGATGACCTCTTTCTTCCAGGATGCAAATTCCCTTGGTAATGAGATGTGCCACATAGAAGGACTTTCTGACCACAGTGGCAATATGGTGGTCGAGGGAGAGGTTGCTATCAGCCTCTGTCCCCAGATCTCTTGTAACATCTTCAGTGTTCAGTGGGCTACCATCAATGTGGTAATTAGTGGGAACTGAGTTTTTCCCAAAGGGAATGACGATGCATTTTTTGGCATTAAGCTTAAGGCCATGGTTTCGACACCAGTCATTGGTCTCAGTGAGGCCTTTATGTAGAATGTCTGCATTACTTGGGGAGCTAATAATGGCTCCCAGCTTGCAGTTGTCTGCGAATTTGATCAGCCAGAGTCCCTCTGTGCTGGCCTGGTTTCTGAGAAGTAGATGCTAAACAGGAGAAGCCCCAGGACCAATCCCTTGTGTTTAGAATAATGGCTCATGTACTGCATTCCCCCAAACATTATAAAAAGGACATTTAAATTCCACTTGTCGTACTTGTCCTTTCTCAATGTGGATCATGTATCACACATTCAGCCCATGTTTTACACATTCCGTCAGATGCGCTGATTATGAGTGGGAGAAGAATATACGTTTAATGATGACTTTATTTCCGGAGACCTCCTTAGTACAAGCTTTACCACACTCTACATAGCTATGAGAAGATGGTATAAAAATTATGTCTCTGATGTGAGAGGTAGAACCTTTACCTTGACATTTGAACTATCTTAGGCTTCTGCAACCTGGCTGTGGCCATTTTTTACTGCAATAATTAATACTTGTATCTAAATAAGAAAAGAAACTGCTACTACTGATAGCAGTAGATTACGAAAGTGGAACACTGAGTCTGTTGTCAGAATAACACATCGGTTTTGTTTTAGCATGCACTGCTGATCTGATGTCGAAATCTGAAGATCAACGGCTCTGCTTTTTGTTTTTCTAAACCTGAAGCCTGAAAGTGCTGAGAACCAAAACTGAATCATGACGCCGGTGTAGAAGAATGCAATGCAGACAGATTCAGTGTTACGTGTCTTTGCATAAGATCAGTTGTTTATCTGGGTCCCCCTGTATACAATTATTCATATGGTGATTGCTAAGAATACTGGACCATGCTATAACCTCAAGGTTTATGAGCAGGTTTACTCTGGTAGCAATAATTTTCGCTTTCCATTTTACAAGCTGCTCTCCACATTCTTTATATTCATGTTCATAATCCTGCAGAATTTACCATCTTGTATAAACTCACTCAGTAAGGTAATGTAATGTCATTATGGTGGTATTTAGTATATATTTTTGTCTAGAATTTATTTAAACTTTTTATAAATCATATCATACGCATAATACTATTTATGAGGAGGTCAAGTCACTGTACATTGTTTTGTCAGACTGTGAGTTTGATAGCTGTAAATTATACTACTAGAATAGAGTTTCTGATTAACATTAGCATCAAAGTATTGTTCGATATTCTTAATATCCCCATTTTTAGTTGCATTGGGAGGAATGCTGAGTTGGCAGTACAGAAGAAATTAAATATGTTAAGTTCCCGTTTTTTTTTTTTTAAGCATTGGGATGTTGCATCAACTGTTACCACCTTTTTAGGGGAACTGCCACTTTTTCTTTTCTTCCATGACAGTGCAATCCATCCATCTCGTGGCTGGATGTCCTGATTCCACCTCGTCTTCTTCCTAGCTGCCCTAATCTTCTTCACCAGATTGTCTTCTGCTTTCCTGCACATGTACCTGAACAACCGTAATCTGTTCTCTTTGGCCTTCTCTGCAATTCAAGCTACCTTACCTTCTGTCCTGATGTTGTCATTTCATTGAATGTTCCGCAGTCTGCATCCTACCATATGACTAGGGCACTTCATTTCCATTACCTCTGGTTTCCTTATCTGCTGTGCCTTCACTGCCAATGTTTCTTTGCCATGCAGAAGTGCTTCAGTTTTTCACAACGTACTTTTCAGCTACTTTGGCAATATTCTATCACACAAAACCCCCGACTTTCTGTTCCAGTTCACTACAGCACATCTAGCTTTCCTGTGTCAGTAGTGCAACCACTAGTGCACACACCTTTACTGCAGAAAGCTGTGGGATCTATTGATTTCAGTCCATGAAATTCCCAAAAAGGCTGTACCATCCAGTCATGGCAGATTGCCACTGTAGCCACTCAGTTGCAGTTGATCAGTCACGCCCGATTGCCATGAAATATCAAATCTAGAGATAAAATAGAATTAAAATAAAACCAATCACAGCCACTGCGTGTCACACTGTTGAACAAAAAAAATTAATAAATCTGTATCCGAACAATAGAAAAACACTTTAATTCCACATACAATAGCGCTTTTGTGCCTTTGTTACTGTTTTTAAAGAAACAGTGGCCAATATCAAGCCATAAACAATTAAAAAGTTTGGATACAGGTAATTCAACAAATGTAGCTGATATATTTAAAGCCAACAATTAATTTAATAAAATGTCTTATATCAGAATTGAATAATTTAATGACTTAAATTACTTTAAATTTATATAAGTGTCAAAGTGGAAGAAGTTGAATGAGTTAAAAACTTGCATTTTCAATTGCAGATCTATACATGTAATCAATTTCAAGGAGGCTCATCCCTCCTTTGGAAAAGGGGAATATATAATCTTGGTATGCATTGATTTTTATAAATCATTTAATAAGCATAAGCATGAAGCATCCTTCTTGTTTTCCCTGTCCAACCGATCCAACACCTTTTGGGCAGACACATACACGCACACACACACACACACACACACACACACACACTTTTTTTCCATTTCATTTATTTTTATTTTACACTTTACACAGCAAAAGGCTGCTTAGTGAGTGTAAAATAACAGCTCAATCGATCTCACTGTTCACTCTCTTATACACACATACACAGTCTCTTCTGCTTTCGCACACACATATACATTCTTCTTTCATACGCACACTCACACAAGATCACTCTCACTCTCTTTCAGTCTCACACACACACAGTCTTCTCTGCTTTTATACATGCATTCACTCTCACTCGATCTCTCTCACTCACACAGTCTCCTCTGCTTTTATGCACATATTCAGTCATACACACAGACAGAAACAGAAACACACTCACATACATACACACATTCACTTTTTTGTTTTCACTCCTTGCCTAAAAGTTTTTGTGTGGCCCAGAACCAAATGATCCATGGCCCGGTGGTTGGGGAGCGCTGCTCTATTCGATACTTCCATGGTGGCATTTGATTTCTCCCCTTCCTTTCGCTTACTGCCCTGTATTTTTGTGGTAAGACTTTATCTGTTATTAATTTCGCTGCACAGTAATGTATGTTATTTTCTTCTGTTACATGGCATGAATCTCTATGAACAGTCCTACTTACTGTGTTCATTTGTTTTATCAAACTTCTAACTTTTGGGTTTTATTGACTTTCTGTAGTGTATTTCTTTCAATGATCTTAATATGTCTGCCCATCTCTATTAAATCAAGGAACTCTTCTCAGATCATTTTTCTCTAAACTGAGGGAATATTCTTTGTTCTACATTTCCTGCAGGCATTTACAGAAAGTTTCAAACTATCTTCATGTGCCACATTCTCTTCAGTTTCATCCTGTGTCATCCATTGCTCTTTCATGTGGGAACTCAGTGGCCTATCACTGTACAACATTGACTGTGTCAGAGTTGCCACAGTTTCCTGTTCTTTCCCTTGCTGTATAACGCCAGCTGAACATTTGTGCTCGTTTCCTGTGGAAGGCTCCAAGGTATCTGCATATGGCAACTGATCAGATGTTTCCCTCTCCACTGGTTTCTCCTTAATTTGGGGATGCATTGCTCTGTCCTGCTTTGATGTTATCAGTGTTAGATTTTCTACACTTAATCCTTCACTTTGCAGGTAATCTACAACCTCAGTTTCTATTTCTTTAACTTCTCCATTATTAATCGTCTTTTCTACTTTTATGTATTTGTTGTCTTATTTTTTTGTATTGTAAAATTTTCCATATCTGGATGCCTTTGCCTGTTGTTGTTTGTCTTTCGGCTTTACCCGGTTAGGGGTCGCCACAGCAGAACTCCGGTCCGCTAATGATTGGCAGTAGATTTTCACAAACGCCGAGGTGCCAGCTCGACATCCAACCTTCAACTAAGGCACACCCATTTAAGCATGTCTTTCGAACGCCACCCAACCGCGGGGAGGACATTGCCTGTATTTCTCTTTAAATATCTTTGGTTCTCCTCTTTTTGTATTGATTAGCTTTGCTTTCTCCTTTGCATAAATATTGCACCATATCAAATCTCTTGTTCTTTCCCATGTCCATATTTCTTCTTCAGACGTCTTCTGCACCTCCTGCTTCTCCTTACTTGGGTTGCTCATTGTTCCATCGTGCTGTTAGACACTCCATAACTTCAGCTTCTATTTTTTTAACTTCTACTTTACTGATCTTCCATTCTTCATTCCTTCTTTGTATTCTTATTTTTTGTATTGCGAAATTTGATGCCTTTACCTGTATTTCTGTTTGAATATCTTTTGGGTTGCTTTTTTGTATTAATTTGGCTTTCTCCTTTGGATATATATTGCACCATATCAGATATCTCTTTCTTTCCCATGTCTATATTTCTTTTTTTATACCTTTCAAAAATCTCTAAATTTTGCTATTTATATTTTCGCACTTCCACAGTCATTTTTTTAAAATGGCTCAAGGTTTTTTTGGTGTATATAATGTTTGTCATAAATCTTTTGTATTAATAAACACACATTTTTATATGAAGATTCTGACAGTTTTTCTTGTATAAGTATTTTTCTTTCCTCCAATTTCTCTCTTAATCTTTTTGTATATCTTCTGTCTGGAAATTCTGGGCTTCTTGGATAATAGTAACTAGACATCATTTCTTTCTTATCATCAATAGTCCACTCTATCATATTTATGGCTGTTTTTGACCTATCAGTTTTGTGATTTTTGTGGACTACTACTTCCTTCTACAACAGGGGGGGGGGGCATCCTCCCCCCTGGGGCCTGGTCTAGCTCCATTGTAGTAATGTTTATTTTTCTTGAGGATTCTACACTGTCATTTTTTCCAGTCCTGGCACCAGTGCACCTACCAGGATTGGGCGCTTTTTTTATCTTGGGTCTTGTGCACCCAGCTATATTTTTTATTTTTAACCTACTTCTGCCCAATGCATATGTTATATAAAATAGTGTCTATATATCAGTGTTGTCTTGATGAGATTTTCTAAAAACAGGGTCCACCTCGTAAAGGTACTCACCAAGACTCCTTCTGCAATTCATATGGAGTTACATGTATTGGTTATATATCTAAATACAACTGTAGATTATTTTTATAAGACCTATTGCTCCTACTACTACTATAGGATCTGTATGGGTATCTTTCTTCCACATTGCTCTCATTTCTGCCTGTAAATCCTGATATTTTATGACTTTGTGTCTTTCTGTATGCAAGACACTGTAGTCATTGGGTGTGGTGATTTCAATGATCAATGCTACTTCTGTCTTCTTTTCATGGACCACTATATCCGGTTTTCTAGCATCTGTCTTTTGAACTGTTAGTAATGGGTGATCCCATGTGATGTAGACTTCATCATTTTCTATGATGCTTTGTCACTCATGTTTCCAGTGTTTTTCAATCACTTTAGTGCCATAATGTTTGCTCAATCCCCTGTGCAACAAACTTGCCACATTATTATGCCTTTCAGTTTACAGTCCTTCTGCCATTAGTTTGTCACAACCACCTACAAGGTGTGCATCTGTTTCCAATTCTGTTTTACAAAATGTACATTTGTGTGTTTATCCCACATGTTTAGTGGACTATGTAAACCAACATGTACGTAGCCCACTATCTTGGGCCGCCAATATTAACCTTTCATCTCTTTGTTTGAATTTGCCTCTCCTTAACCATTCCTGCATTCAATCCTGATAAACATGAGGTTCTTCCAGGAGTTTTCTATACTTGCAACTATATTTATGCATTTCCACATTTTTTGCCTTCTCATCTGGTCCCTCACCTTATATTCTTTCTATTGTTTTTATGCACATTCGGTTGTTGCCTGATTTTTATCTACTTCTGGTATGATTTCCATTCCTGCTTGATGCCAGTATGCTTCTGCTAAAAATAAGCAGAGACATCATCTTAGATCATGCTTCAAAACTTTCACTATGTTTGGGTCTTGCGAGGTCAGCACATATGTGTGCAGTACCACGATTTCAGATCTATACATGTAATAGTTTCAAAGAGGCCCATCCCTCCTTCGGAACGGGGAATATATAATCTTGGTATGCACTGATTTTTATAAATCATTTGGTATGCATGAAGCATCCTTCCTGTTTTTTTTCCTGTCTAATCTAGCCATCACATTTTAGGGTCAGTCAGTCACTCCAAAATTGTAGGTTAGGACAGGAACAGCAAATTGGTTTATAGCTTCACTTTTGCTCCTAGATGTCAATGCTATTTCCAGGATTAATTTTACTCTTCTAAAGTATTCCTTTCTAACTTTTAATCACATTTGCTCATGTTTTATTGTTGACCCTTCAACAATTCCCAAATATTTATACACTCCTTCTTGCTTTTATATCACATTCTTTCCCAAACTGAGGTTTTCTTGGTGCTGCAGCTTTCCTGCTTTAAAGGTTGTTTTGCAAATTTATCAAGACCAAATGACATTCTTGTATCATCTGAGACAACTTGCAGTTGTGCTTTCAGTGCCTCATCTGATGAGCTATACAGTTTATATCATCAGCAAAGTGAAAATGAGGAGTCTTTACACTTTGTTGTTTTCTAGGAGCCAAATTACAGCCATGGCCTGAGCTGTTAAGTAGACAGCTTAATGGGTTAACAGCAAGATAGAATAGCAGCGGTGATAAAGCATCACCCTAGAATATCCCACTTTGATTTTTTTATCCCTGGGGTAATAATTTGTACTTTATCATGGCTTAATTGGAAAGTGGTCTGCCACTGTTTCATGATCACTGTAATGCAGTCTATCAGTGTAGGGTTCTTCCCCTTTTTACAGTTCTCCACTATGACTTTATTTAACAAGAAATGATCCTCTGTTCCATATGACTTTCTTTTATTGCCCTTTTGTTCTATTGCCATGATTGAGTTTTCTTCTAAATGACTATAAACTCTGACAGCATCGATTCCAGTGTATAGTTTATACGTCGTCAGAAGGCAAGCTGTTGGTCTATTATTTTTACGATAGCTTTTACTGTTGTTAGCCAGGTTGGTGTCTGTTCGGGGTGTGCATATAAATAGTTCTTACTCATGGCTAAATCTTCATGCAAAGATGTTAATACTTTTATCCAGAAGTTAGGTACTGCATCTGGGGCTGGGATTTTCCAATTAGAGGCTTTTCTTAACTTTGTTTCAATCTCTCTGGATGTTATTTCATCCCATTTTATATCCTGTACCTTTAAACTTCTTATTCTTTCTTTTACTTCTTCTATCCATTTAGCATATTTGTAATGTTCCACAGGATATTCATAAACACGTCTCCAAAATCTATCTATTTCATCTTTTTTGGTGGTCTTTCATTTCCTTTTACCTTGTTTCCCAATTCTCTATAGAACTTTTTGGGTCATTGCTTATTTTGTATTTTTCCTTTACATTTATCTACATATCTTCTAAGTTTTTTCCACCTGTGCTGAGATTTTTAGTTTATTTGTAACAGTGCATAATAGATCCTGATCTGTTCTAGTACTGCACATTGCTTTTATCACATCTATCTTTCTTAGTATTTTTGTTGATGTATTCCCTCGTCTATTGTCTTCTAATAGTGACATCTTGTCCTAATTGCTTTATAGTTTCCTCTATTCGATATTTCCTTGATGGTATTCGATTTCTCCCCTTCCTTTCCCTCACTACCCTGTGTTCTTGTGGTAGAACTTTATCAGTTATTAATTTAGCTGCACAGTAATATATCCTATTTACTTCCGTTATATCAAATGGATCTGTATGGGCAATCCTAATTACTGTGTTCATTTGTTTTATCAGACATCTGACTTTTTAGGTTTTATTGACCTTCTGCAGTCTATTTTTTTCATTGATCTTAATATGTCTATCTCCACTCTTTTTAATTTCCCCAAATTTTTTGGGTTTCTAATACCTTGATGGGAATTGACCCATTCCTAAGTCAAAGTATAACTAAAGTTCACGAAATTAGTATTGTTTCACTCTTTGATGTCAGCCAAAATTGCTCTTTGCAGCACTCGCAATGTAACTAGTAATGACTCCTTCTGCAGTTCATACTTAGTTACATGTATTGGTAGCATATCCTACTAATGTTGGAATGAACTGTGTATTTCATCTCTTTTAAATTTCTCCAAATCTTTTGGGTTTCTAATACCAAGACGGGAATCAACCCTATTCTTAAGTCAAAGTACGATTAAAGATCATGAAATTAGTATTGTTTCAATCTTTGATTTTAGCCAGTAGTGTTCTTCGCAGCACCTGCAGTGTGCCCAGTAATGACTCCTTCTGCAGTTCGTATGGAGTTACATCTATTGGTAACATTATCTAAATACAATTGTAAATTATTTTTTATAAGACTCGTTGCTTCTACTACTATTGGAACTGTCTAGGTATCTTTCTTCCACATTGCTCTCATTTCTGCCTGCAGATACTGATATTTTA
Source organism: Protopterus annectens (assembly GCF_019279795.1). NCBI lineage: Eukaryota > Metazoa > Chordata > Ceratodontiformes > Protopteridae > Protopterus > Protopterus annectens. Next base: position 1,809,184,503 of record NC_056732.1, read on the forward strand.
TGACTTTGTGTCTCTCTGTACACAAGAAACTGTAGTCACTGGGTGTGGCAGTTTCAATGATCAATGCTACTCTTGTCTTCTTTTCTTGGACCACTATATCTGGTTTTCTAGCATCTGTCTTTTGAACTGTTGTTATGGATGATCCCATGTGATGTAGACTTCTTCATTTTCTATGATGCTTTGTGGCTCATGTTTCCAGTGTTTTTTGGCCACTTCAGTACCATAATGTTTGCACAATCCCCAGTGCAATAGTCTCGCCACATTATTATGCCTTCCAGTATACAGTCCTTCTGCCATTAATATGTCGCAACGAGGTGTGCAACTGCTTCCAATTCGGTTTTACAAAACCTACATTTGTCTGTTTCTCCCACATGTTCAATGGACTTTATAAACCAGCATTTACGCAGCCCATTCATTATCTCTGGCCATCAATATTAACCTTTCATCTCTTGGTTTGAATTCTCCTCTCCTTAACCATTCCTGTGTTCATTCTTGATCAACATGAGATTCTTTGAGAAGTTTTCTAAACTTGCAACTATATTTATGCTTTTTCCACATTTCTTGCCCTCTCATCTGATCCTTCACCTTATATTCTTTCTTTTGTTTTTGGCACATTCAGTTGCTGCCTGATTTTTATCTACTTTTGGTTTGATTTCTATTCTTGCTTCACATTGATAAGCTTTTGCTATATTAAGCAGAGAAGTCATCTTAAATTTATTCTCCTCATGTTTCAGAACTTTCACTACATTTGAGTCTTGTGAGGTCAGCAGATATGTGTGGAGTACCACAATTGCAGATCTGTACATGTAATCAATTTCAAGGAGGCCCATCCCTCCTTCAGAATGGGGAATGTATAATCTTGGTATGCACTGATTTTTATAAATCATCTGATGAGCATGAAGCATCCTCTTTGTTTTCCTATCTAATCTATCCAACACATTTTGGGGCCAGTCAATAACTCCAAAACTGTAAGTTAGGACAGGAAGAGCAAATTGGTTTATAGCTTGGATTTTGTTCCTAGATGTCAGTGCTGTTTTCAGGATTAATTTAAGTCTTCTGAAGTATTCCTAAGTTTTATTCACATTTGTTTGTGTTTTATTGTTTATCCTTCATCAATTCCCAAATATTTATACACTTCTTGCTCAAGTTCTCATATATCACATTCTTGTCCCAAATTGATGTTTTCCTGGTGTTGCAGTTTTCTTGCTTAAAGGTTGCTTTTGCACATTTATCAAGACCGAATTACATTCTTATATCATCTGAAAAAGTTTTGACAATTTGCAGTTGTACTTTCAGTTCCTCATCTGATGAGCTATACAGTTTTAAATCATCGACAAAGAGAAGGTGAGAAGTCTTTACACTTTGTTTTCTAGGAGCCAGATTATAGCATGGCCTAAGCTGCTGAGTAAACAGCTTAATGGATTAAGGGCAAGGCAGAATAGTAATGGTGACAGAGAGTCACCCTGGAATATCCCCCTTTGAATGGTGACAGAGAGTCACCCTGGAATATCCCACTTTGAAATTTTATCCCTGGGATAACAACTTGTCCTTTATTATGGCTTAATTGCAAAGTGGTTTGCCACTGTTTCATGGTCACTGTAATGTAGTCGATCAGTGTGGGGTGAATTTTATACATTTTAAGCACTCTTTTATCCATGAATGAGGGATACTATCAAATGCTTTTTTCTTCCCCTTTTTACAGTTCTACAGTATGTCTTTATTTAACAGCAAATGATCCTTTGTTCCATATGACTTTCTTTTATTGCCCTTTTGTTCTACTGCCATAATTGAATTTTCTTCTAAATGACTATAAACTCTGTCGGCATCAATTCCCATGTATAGTTTATATGTCGTCGGAAGGCAAGTTATTGGTCTATAATTTTTAGGGTAGCTTGCAGGTTCACTCTTAAGTAGGAGCATTGTTTTTCCTGTTGTTAGCCAGTTGGCATCTGTTCTGGGTGCACATATAAATAGTTCTTACTCTTGGCTAAATCTTTGTGCAAAGATGATATTACTTTTAACCAGAAGTTAGGTACTGCATCTGGGCCTGGGGTTTTTCAGTTAGAGGCTTTTCCTAACATTTTTTCAATCTCTGTTACTTCATCCCATTTCATATCCTGTACCTTTAAACTTCTTATTCTTTCTTTTACTTCTTCTATCCATTTAGCATCTTTGTTATGTTCCACAGGATCTTCATAGATACTTCTCCAAAATGTATCCATTTCTTCTTTTTTTGGCAGTCTTTCAATTCCTTTTACCTTGTTTCCCAGTTTCTATAAAACCTTTTTGGGTCATCAATAAATTGCTTATTTTGCACTTTTCCTTTATATTTATCTTCATACCTTCCAAATTTTTCTGCCTGTGCTGAAATTTTTCATTTCTTATTTGCGATAGTGCATGATAGATCCTGGTCTGTTCTAATATTGTGCATGCCTTTTATCAATCTATCTTTCATAGTATTTTTGTTGATCTGGAGATGCAGCTATTTAGCCAAACTGGAGGCTGAGCTCTCTCCAGTCTCACATAAAGCTATCACAACAATGAATCAAACACATAAACACACAACACACCACAGCAACACATAACACACATAATCAGTGGGCCAAATACAACACCAAACATACTTGTCATAGGTGACTCCATAGTCAGACACACTGACGTAACACAAGCACACGGGTCACTCCACAGTAAGTACAAATATGACACAGTCATTGTCCATGCTGGACTACATGAAAGAGACATAGAGAGGCAGGTATGACCCTGACCTGAGCAGCAGCATCCTTCCTTCAAGAGAATGATGCCACAACATAGAGACAAGATGATCAGCTTTAACAATTGGCAAATTCTAAACCCTACCACCTAGAAAAAAAAAATGGGAAGAAACTAAGGGTAATGCTGCTCAATGCCAGAAGTCTAAATGTATCCATCATCATCATCAATACCACCACACTCAGGTTGGTGGCAATGCTGAAAGCATCGGAAACCATCCAGGTGCAATTAACCAAGCCTTCCTGAAGACACTGGAGGGTATAAAATGTATCTCCAAACACCATTATATTGGGTGACTTCAACTACCCAAATATAGACTGGGAACATTACTCAAGCCCAAACCTTCTAGCCCAAAGGTTCCTGGAGTTTATAAATTCAAATGCCATGGAACAACTAGTCACTGTTCCCACAAGAGGAGAAAATATACTAGATCTCATCATCACAAACATGGGAACAAATCCCTCTCATTGGTGATCATGAGATCAAATCATCTCACTGGATATCCACATCATCCCCACCCCAAACAAAAAGACCACAGTGAAGAACTTCTAAACAAAACTTCACACTACTCAAGACTGGTGTGGTATCCTTCAAGGCCCAGCCAGTGGAAACCACAAACCAAGCTGCAGGAAGCCCTTTCAAATGCCTAGGACTGCATGGATCAGGCAATCCTAATAAAACAAGACTCTTTCCACCAAGGGCAAATGTCCAGTCTGGTGGACCCCAGCCATAAACAAACTTTACAATAAGAGGAGAAAGCTGTTACATGATAGCAAAATCCATAAAAGAGAAGACACCTTTGATCATTATTAGTAAAAAACGAGCACTCATAAAATCATCCAAGGCCAACTTTGAGAGAAAAATTGCCATAGATTCAAAAGACAATCATAAGGCCTAGAAACCTGGGTGGAAACTCCCAGATATGCTCAGAATTAGTCCAAAATGATACAAAATCACTGAACCCACAGACATTGCCAACATACTGGCAGACAGGTTCAGAGTGCAGCCTCCCAGACATCTCCAATGCAGGTGAAAGCTAAAAACACAGCATCAATGGCTGTGTGCTACGAACTCAATGAGGAACTAAACCCGCCAACATAAGGCAGCTGTGCCTGGTCTGCAAAGCTATGTAGAGGATCATAATGGAGCTCATAAACAAAGACATAGGGGACTGCAGACATTGGACCCAACCCAGTTTGGGCTTTGTCAAGGGCAGATCATGCCTTTATTTCTTGAAACAGTCACCAAGGCCATTGATGAGGGAAAGGCAGTCCATACAGCCTACCTTGACAAATGTAAACCCATATGTCACATGATGGGTTTGCAACTGGCTAAAAGGACAGAACCACAGGGTTAGAGTAGCTGCGCCATGTCAGACTCAAGTGGTGTCCCACTCTACTTCTCAGAAGTACAGGCTAACATAGGAGGACTATGGCTGACAAAGTTTGCAGATGACTGCAAACTGAGAGGCCATAGTGAAAGTACATCGGACACAGATATCCTTCAGAGGGGTCTCACGGAAACTGATAGCTGGTGCCAGAGCCATGGCCTGAAGTTAAATGCCAAAAAGAAAACAAGGTAACCCCAAGCTATCATATAGGTGGCAATCCACTAAGCACAGAAGAGGTTATCAGGGACCTGGGGATCCAGGTTGACAGTGGCCTTTCTTTGACACTCACATTGCTAAAGTGGTTAGAAAAACCTTCTACATTGCCCACCTGATCATGAAGGGATTCACATCCAGATCAAGTGAGGTCATTGTTCCTGTACTCTTCACTTATCAGACCAATGATAGAGTACAATGCCCCATTCGGGATGTATCTCACCCGACACCTGCAGCAATTGGAGAGACCCCAAAGTTCCTCACCAAAGGAGGATAAAGGGACTCCAAAATCTGTCATATGCTGCCAGACTGAAGAAACTCCAGCTCTATTCAGACGCATACTGTCTGCTCAGAGGTGACCTGTGCCTGACATACAACGCCATGTCCAACCCGGAATTAATGGACATGCTCCACCTCAAAAAATCCAAATCTACCAGATCCACTAGAGCATTAAACCTTAGCACGGATATAAATAGGACATGCTGGAGGGATAGATTTGTCACCCAGAGACTCCCTATGTTGTGGAATAAAATCCCGGTCCATGTGAGGCAGAGCACCTCGCTGGCTCTGTTCAAGAGTAATCTTGACCGTGGATGGGAGATGAATCATCTCTGTGTCACTGCTGGACAGAGGCACAACAAACTAATGGGCACAGTATTTTTCTCTGGGCTAGGCTTATAAATGCCTTAGGGCAGATAGCCTAGTATAAACCTATGAACCTATAATCTGTTCCCTCTTCTATAGACTTCTAACAGTGACACTTCTTGTCTTAGCTGCTTTATAGTTTTCTCTATTCAATATTTCCATGATGGTATTCGATTTCTCCCATACCTTTCCCTCACTACCCTGTGTTCCTGTGGTAGAACTTTATCAGTTATTAATTTAGCTGCACAGTAATATATCCTATTTACTTCTGTTATATCACATGGATCTCTATGGACAGTCCTAAATACTGTGTTCATTTGTTTTATCAGACTTCTGACTTTTTGAGTTTTATTAACCTTCTGCAGCCTATTTTTTCATTGATCTTGATAAATCTGTCCATGCCTATTAAATCAAGCAATTTTTCTCTTAGCTCATTTTCTTCTAAACTGAGGGCACATCCCTTGCTTTCCAGTTCCTATATAGCCTGATACATGACATGGCAGGGCAACTTGAGTCACTTTTCAAGTATATTGCCAAAGCAGGCTACTTGCCAAGTGAATGGAGGACAGCATTGGTTTTCTCTCATCACAAGGGTGGACCATGAACTGATCCTGGAAACTAGAGACCCAATAGTCTGACTAGTCTAATGTGCAAAGCCATCGAATGAATTATCATGGAAATGATCAACAAGGACATTGGCATCCTGCAAACACTGGAGCCATCTGAATTTGCATTTGTCAAAGGAAAGGATGAAGGGAAAATGATGCATGACACCTACCTACATCTGTCTAAGGTATTCAGTAAAATAAAATACATTACCCCACTTGGGTATCATGGGCAAACTCACCAAACTAGGCATAAATCCCTAAATATCTGCTGGATTTCCAGCTGGATCACAGACAGGACCCAAAAAGTCAGGATTGGTGAAATCATCCCCACCAAGAGGCAGGTTACAAGCAGACTACCATAGGGCTCCATGCTGCCTCACTCCTGCTTGTCATCTAATTCTCAGAGGTCAAGGGTAATGTCAAAGGCTTCTGGCTCACTGAGTTTGCAGATGACTGCAAACTGGGAGGTATCATACATTTCCCCCATGACACCAACATCCTCCAAGAGAGTGCCATGCAGACAAATGATTGCTGCCAAAGTCACAGATTAAAACTCAGTGCAAAGAAGTGCATTACAGTGCTTTTTGTGAAATCATCCACCCAGGAAAATTACTCCATTGATAACACACCACTAAGGGTTGACTTGGTAGTTAAAAATCTGGGAACATATGTAGATAGTAATCTGGCCTTTGGCTAACACGTAGTCCAGGTGGAAAGAAAATGATTCTATGTCACTCAACTTATAAATAAGGGTATGGCATCCAGGTCCAGGGAAATTATAGTACCATTCTACTCAGCCCTTATCAGACCCGTTATTGAGTATAATGACCCCATTGGCATGTATCTGACTAGGCATATGCAACAGTTAGAACACCTTTAGACTTTCCTCACCAAGAGAATTAATAGTATTGTGATGTTGTTGTTGTGTCTTTCGGCTTTGTCCGGTTAGGGGTCACCACAGCGGAACTCCGGTCCACTAATGATTGGCAGTAGATTTTTACATGCTGAGTTGCCAGCTCTGATGCACAACCTGCAAGGAAGGTACGCCCATTCACGCATGTCTCCACACAGAAGACGCTTTAGCTGAGAATCGAACAGGACAACGTCTTATTGTGAGGCGACAATGCTACCGCAGCACCACCACCGCAGTGACTAGTATTGTGATAATAGGAGGTATTGCCAGTCATGCCAGGAGAAGTCGGGCTGTGGATGTGTAACATATGCCAGCACAGCTAGCTGGAGTTTTGTAAAGAATTATGTCATTTGTATATCAAACTGATTTGTACAGATGCTTGTGTTGAAAAATGCAGTAAAGCTGCTTGTGTTAAAATGTATCAGCAATGTGCCCTGCTGGAAAGAAAAGAAATGTGTGTGCATTATTTTAACTGACTTAAATGTATATGTTTAACAGAGGATACTGGAAAGGAAGAGGTTAATCACAATCCAGCTGCAGCAATCTTTGAAAAATAGTTGAAATTAAATTAGGCCATAAAGATTGTATCTTACAGTTCTGGTTATAGCCAGAGACAAAATGTCTGGGAAACCAAGTATTAGGAAGCCTTCTTTATTGTCTCTATCAGGGAGCTAATTGCTACTCTGGAAGGGTAGAGGTTTGAAATGGTTTTATGACTTTCAGGAGCAGCGGCAGATCTGACCAAACCTCCATCTGTGTGTATGGTAACACATAAGTGCTAAATCTTGACAGCTTCTAGCAGTGGGGGTTGCATGGGAAAGATAATTCAGATAACCAGATGTATGTAATGTCATTGTATACAGAAATAATGTTTTAATATTAGATGAGACTGAAGGCTTAGGAGGAGTGTGCTCTTGGAACCTGAAAAACGAGGAAGACCACTCACCCACTTCATCTTGCATTGTGCTAGAAAGTGACCAGGGATAGTAATTCTCTGAATCAGTTAGAAAAATTTAGTGAAAATAGTTACGGAAAAACAATAATTAACTGTGTGAATCTTTCCAACTGTGCTATTTTTAATATTTTCTGTGATTGAAACTCTGGTGATTACTGTAAATAGATATTTACTATTTTCTTGTTCTTTTATTGTTTATTATTAAATATATTTAAACTTCTCACTGTGGCTGGTCCTTTTAGAAAAGTAGTTAAGTTTTGAGAGTATTTGCATACATTTATTTGATAATAACTAAAAGCCTTGCTGTTTGGTCAGTATTACAATTTGTACTAATATTAATTTCACTCAGTATAATTGGGTACCCTTTTAAGAGCCTTATAGTAACTGACTGGTGGCAGCTAATCTGCCTTATAGTCTGGGCAGAGTTGGTAGAGTGGGTAATCTGAGCCAGCCTTTCCCAGGTGTGTGTGTATGCACAAATAAAATATCAAAGAGTGTGTCTGTCAGCTACTTTGAGCAGGGACACTAAGCACTGGTTTCACAGAGAGGGTGCTAGGGGAATTGGCTTGAACACTCAGCTGAGGACATAACCCTACAGCTGTGCCAGTGGGGTGCCTTATTGTGAACTATTAGAGAGACAGAGAGAAACCCAGACTCTGGGCTTAGTGTGTTCTCTGTGTGCTCTTAACGGAAATTAAACTTGATGCAGAGAGGTCTGCACCTAGAAATACTGAGTGTATCCATTTGTATTCCAAGTGAACATCCCTCACCAGTTTCCGTGATGAGGACTGAGGCTCTTTTATTACTGGCCCAGAGTGGGGACATCACATATTGGTGAGCAGTGGTGTGGATATTGAACTTCTGTAGGCTGTAAGCAGTTTTCACTAAAAGTGTGCATTCACTCAGCAGCCACAACATAGGCATTCAGAGTTTCATTGCACAACAGTTCTATTTATTTATTTATTTATTTATGTATTTTGTTAGTTTAGTTTATTTAGGGAAAGCAGGCAAAGATGTCAGCAGAGGATTATGGCAAGCTGACAAAGAACCAGTTGGCAAAGGTGTGTGAAGCCAAAGGACCGGTGCATGCCAACCTGACTAAAGAGGAAATTATTTCAGCTTTAGTTGCAGGTCAGATCAGCAACCAGGAGGATAACCAGTCTGGTGATGGGAATTTACAGCCCTTAGAAACAGGACAGTTCAACTTTTCCTCAGAGGACTTAAACCTCTGTCTGGAGTTAAAGAGACTTGAACTGGAGGCCAAACATTGGGAAATAGAATCAGCAGAGAGACTGCAGCATTTGGAGGCTGAAGAAACCGAGAAGCAGCATCAACATCAGAGGGAGATGCTGACTCTTCACCAGGGTCATGGAGGTAATTGGGAAGGGAATAACTGAACCCCAAAAGTAACAAATGGTAAAGTTCTTCCACAATTTTTTAGAGGGTGATAAGTTTGATAGTTTTATTCATATATTTGAAAGAGTATATAAATGTAAACAGTATAATGTTGCCCAAGGGCTCTGGGTATGGTTCTTGACCTCCTTATTCCACTGTAAAGCTGTAATTGCTGTTTCTAAATTGTCTGATATCAATTGTTTAAATTATGACATGGTTAAACAATGTTGATTGGAATGTTTTAAGTTAATTCTGAAGCGTACAGAAAAAAATGTTTCATGAGCATAGATGCAAAGCAGATGAAAGTTTATGTGATTATATTGCTGAGTTAAGCACTTATTTTCATAGGTGGGTGGGTGGGTGTCAGATCACCACTTTGAAGGGCTGGCAGATCTTTTGGTGAGGGAACAAACCCTTGCCACTTTGCCTGAGGACATATCTGGTTGGCAGACCACAAGTGTAACAATGCATATGAGCTGGGGAAAAAGGGATCTCTAATTAACAAGCAGGGCATCACTGCACATGAAGGGGATACCCAGTGCTACACATGGATATAAGGGAACCCATGGCGGTTGGGCTAAACTGCCCCAACAGAGTCCACCAATAACAGGGGAAGCCACTAGCTGAGGTACACAGCCAGGATCAAGGGTTAAATGCTTTAAATGTAACCAATGGGGCCATGTATTATATAGATATCCATGGAGGCAGGGTGGAGAATAAAAGGTGGGTAGGCAGCAAGTGGGAATAACAGTATGCCAGTGGTAAGTTGTCTGGAGAGACAGGGGTACCAAACTATCACAAAAGGTTATAGCCCATCTTAATGGATGTAAAACAGGCCACTGCTAAGAGAGAGATAGCCTCTGGCATAACCACTGTGAAGCCTGCAGAGGTTAAAGAGGAGCAGTACCTGCTTGGGCAGTCCACTCCAGTCAGAGCTTTAGGAGGGACCCCATTCCAAATGCCTTTGGCCAGGGTTCACCTTGACTGGGATGGTGGAAAAGGAAGCAAGCAAGTAGGTGTGTTTGAGGATATTCCTGCATATGTTCTGATAGGGAATGATTTTGATAATGCAGTACCTTGTCTGCATACAGTTACATTCAGTCAGGTTTGGAGACAGGCATGTGGGTCTGGTAGCCTGGGGGAGACCCAGACAGACAGACACCACACCTGAAGTCAGGGTTGTGAAGTGGCTATTCCAGGGAGAGAGCTGCCCTGTAGCAGTGAGCCTGAAGGTGAGCTACAGCTGCTGGTAGGTACTGATGTTCCCTAGGACAGAGTGACTGCAAGGGCAGAGGTGAGTGGTGGTACTCAGGCTAACAGTGAACACTGCTGTCAGATGTACCAGGCTTCCTGTGAAAGGGGAGCTGGGCAGAGTTACAACAATAGATTTGAGAACAGGCTCAGCTCTTAGACCCTATATTGCAAGGTTTGATGAAGGTAGCTAAGGAGGCACCTGATTCCCAATTAAAGGGGGAATCTGTATACTGGAACAAAGGGTTACTGTAGAGAGGGTGGACCCCTGATTGAGGTCTAGAGGGTGAGGTAATACAGGAGTTGGAAGTGCCTAGAGCCTACCATCTGTTACTTCTAGCCATAGCCCATGACATTCCTTTTACAGGTCATATGGGCATAAAGCATACCAAGAGACATATTATGCAAAACTTTTATTGGCCTGCGGTTGCAAGGGATGTAACAGGTTACTGCAGGACCCGTGAGCAGTGCCAAAAAGTAGGTAAGGCAGGAGAGAAGGTCAAAGTTCCTTTGATGCCTTTGCCTGTGAATGAGGAGCCATTTCAGAGGGTAGCTATGGATATTGTGGGGATTCTGAATACCCCAAGTTCCACAGGGAAGAGGTATATCCTAGTGGTAGTATATTATGCTACCAGATACACTGAGGTGGTGGCCCCATCCTCCATCACGGCAAAGAAGGTGGCAAATGCTTTGCTAGAGATTTTCAGCAGGGTAGTTTTCCCAAGAGAAATACTGACTGACAGAGGTGCCAATTTCATGTCAGACATGCTGGCTTGTCTGTGGAAGCACTGTGGGGTGAAGGACCTAAAGACCACCCCCTACTATCCCCAGACTAATGGTCTTTTGGAAAGGTTAAACTCTACACTAAAGACCATGCTATGGGCATTTTCAGACCAGTTTAAAAGAAAGTGGAACAAATATTTGCCCCATCTGCTGTTTGCATACAGAGAGGTACTCTGGAAATCCACAGGTTTTTCACCCTATGAGTTACTTTATGGACATAGGGTGGGGGGACATCTAGATTTGATTCAAGATGAGTGGGACGGTGAATGTGAATCCCACAAGGAGACTGTTGTGGCATATGTCCTAAACCTCAGGACAAGGCTCAGGGAACTCATGGGCTTGGCCCAGGAGAACCTGGCAAAAGCCCAACAGCAGAAAAATATGCTGTAGGACAGCAGGCAATGGTACTCATTGCTGTCAGACACAACAAGCTGCCGTCAGTTTGGGAGGGACCCTACAAGGTGGTAAGGAAGTTCAATGATGTTAACTACATGGTAGAACTGCAAGGCAGGAAACAAGGGCACAAACTGTACCATGTTAACATGATGAAACCTTACCATGATAGGGAGGCCCTTGTGCTAAGTATTTGGAGTAGAAGGCAGGAGGAGTCTGAGGGGAATCTATGGTTACAGCAAGGCAGACAGCAAAATGCCACATTACTATGGTGGAACCTAGGGTTGCAGGCATACAATATGACAGTGCAGCACTGTAGTGGGGTCATCAATGCCAAGTCAGATGGGCTATCAAGACAAGGTATGGGGTAATGTATTCCCAGATAGGATCATTCATCTCAAGCAACATTTCTCAAGGGGCACTTAAAAAATAGCTTGATTCTTCAAATAGGGGAGAGATGTGACAATAGGAGGTACTGCCAGTTATGCCAGGAGAAGTAGGGAAGTGGATGTGTAACATATGTCAGCACAGCTAGCTGGAATTTTGTAAAGAATTATATGTCATTTGTATATCAAACTGATTTGTACATATGCTTGTGTTAAAAAATGTATTTGTAAAGCTGCTTGTGTTAAAATGTATCAACAGTGTGCCCTGCTGAAAAGAAAATAAATGTACATGCATTATTGTAACTGAATTAAATGTATATGTTTCAACAGAGGATACTGGAAGCTAATCACAATCCATCTGCAACAAACTTAAATAGTTGAAATTAAATGAGGCCATAAAGATTGCATCTTACAGTTCTGGTTGCAGCCAGAGACAAAATGTCTAGGAATCCAGGTATTAGGAAGCCTTCTGTATTGTCTCTAGCAGGGAGCTAATTGCTACTCTGGGAGGGTAGAGGTCTGAAATGCTTTTATGACTTTCAGGAACAGCAGCAGATCTGAGCAAATCTTTATCTATGTGTATGGTAACACATAAGAACTAAATCCTGACAGCTTCTAGCAATGGAGGTTGCATGGGAACCAGCAGTCAGATGACCAGATTTATGTAATGTCATTCTGTACCGAAATAATGTTTTAACATTAGAGGAGACTGAAGTCTCAGGAGCAGCCTGTTCTTGGAAGCTGATAATGGAGGAAAACCACTCACCCACTTCATCTTGCCTCGCACTAGTAAGTGATCAGGGATAGTAATTCTCTAAATCAGTTCAGAAAATATAGTGAGAATAGTTAAGTGTTGTTTTTCTGTAACTATGTGAATCTTTCCAGCTGTGTTATTTTTAATATTTCCTGTGGCTGAAACTCTGGTATTTACTGTAAGTAGATATTTAGTATTTTCTTGTTCTTTTATTATTTATTATTAAATATATTTGAACTTCTCATTGTAGCTGTTCCTTTTAGAAAAATATTTAAGTTTTGAGAGTATTTGCATATATTTACTTGAAGATAACTCTGGCCTCTTCTGAAAGCCTTGCTGTTTGATCTATATTACCATTTGTACTAATATTAATTTCACTCAATATAATTGGGTACCCTTTTAGGAGCCTTATATTAACTGACTGGTGGTAGTGAATCTGTCTTATAGTCTGGCAGATTTTATAGTGCAGGTAACCTGTGTCAGCCTTTTCCAGGTGTATGTGTGTGTGTGTGTGTGTGTGTGTGTGTGTGTGTGTGTGTGTGTGTGTGTGTGTGTGTGTGTGTGTGTGTGTGTGTAAATCAAATCTCAGTGTGTGTGTGTGTGTGTGTGTGTGTGTGTGTGTGTGTGTGTGTGTGTGTGTGTGTGTGTGTGTGTGTCAGCTACTTTGAGCAGGGGCACAAAGCACTAGTTTCACAGAGAGGGTGCTTGGGGGACTTGTCTTGGACACTCAGCTGAGGATCTAACCCTACAGCTGTGCCAGTGGGATCCTTACTGGGGACCTGAGGAGAGACAGAGAGAAACCCATACCCTGGGCTGTGTGTCTTCCCTGAGTGCTCTTAAGGGAAATTGTGCTTGATGCAGAGAGGTCTGCATCTGGAAATACTATGATTATCCATTTGTATTCCAACTGAACATCCCTCTCCAGTGTCAGTGTTGAGGATTCAGACTCCTTGATTACTGGCCCAGAGTGGAGATGTCATAGGTATTAACACATTGTCCTTTACAGATCATCTTAGATCCCTGACTGTATACTCATTCTCCTATCAGTTGTTGAACGTGACCTGTGCTTAGCATATATGGCATCCTTAGATCCAACCCTGATGGAGCATTTGCATACCTGCAAAACAAATATCACCAGGAACACTAGATCCAGGGATTTAAACTTTGCTTGCAGCTTAAATGTAACATCCTGGTGAGATAGATATGTATCTCAAAGGATCCCCATGCTCTGGAATAGTCTCTCTATCCATGTGAAGCAGAGTCCATCCCTAATCCTATTCAAATGTAATCTGACCATTAGATGAGAAATTGTAAAGTCATACCTAGGCTGGCCCTCATGTCTCCTACAGACAGAGGCTGACAGTAAATATTCCCTAGCATCCCACCCACATAACTTTTTAGCAACCCCCTAATTAACATACCCCTCCAATTTTGATGCACTTGTTACAAGGGGATGCAATTGGGTTGGGTTGCGTGCCTATGCTTATAAATGCCATAGGTGCTGTTAGCCTAGTATATACCTATGAACCTATGGACTGCTTATCTTAATAGCCTGTACTCTACATATTCATTTGTATGTCACCCTCTCCATCACTTTTCATGCAGCTTTCTAGGAGGTTTATATCTCTGTACTGCCCACAGCTGTGAATGTCCCTGTCCCCTTTGTACAATGGCATTAGAGTGTTTAATCTCCAGTCATCTGGGGTACACCTTTCTTTCCATATCACTATGACTATCTTAAGGAGCTATTTCTCCCATAACATGCTCAACATATTGACACATATTGATCATATCTGATGATATCAACTGTATTTATATTCTGATTGCTATATTCACTATGTGCTTTTTGCATCTGAATTTAACCTATGTGAATCTCCAGCCTGCTGAAATGTCTGTTCCCCTTATCAAAGTTCAACTTCAAAATGTGTGTATACCTCATAATTATTTTGTATGCGTCTATATAATACTTCTTGTCATTGCATAAATTAATTAATTTCTCTGTAATCTTATTTTAACTTCTAAGAAGCTTTTCTGCCATAGCCTCCACTGAAAAAGGGCAATTGTGCCCAGTCAGACTTTCCCAGTAACAAATATTAGTAAGTAAATAAATTTCTTCTTTGACTTCATCTGAGCCTGCTGTTTTCCCTGACTTTTTATTTTTCCGTAGTGCCATTCTTACTTCTTTTAAGGTGGTAATTTATTCCTCTTCCTTCATATGCTGTGTATGGGGCAGTTCAGTTTCTGGTGGAGTCTGTTGGAAGTATTCCTTCTAGCTTGTCTCCTGGATACACAGGATGTCCTGTCATCCCTACCATTAATCATGTCATCCACTTCTAAGCTGCATTCTGGCAATGAACATATATTCAATGTAGCAGTTCTTAGTTAATTTTTGACAGTCTGATAGGTTTTACATCCAGCTTTCTCTCAAGAGAGCTGTCCCTGCTAATGCAGGCCGGGCAATTGGACACCAGCCAATTTGTAGCTTATAGACCCAGGCCTGCTGGGCTTTATGACAGGCACAGACTGGCCAGTAGAGGCACATAGACCCCTCCCACCATTAGCATGAGTCCCTAATGTAGGTTCGGTCCTCAATCCACTTATCACTAGCTGATATTCATGCTCATTTTGGTGACATTAGTGAAACTTACTTAATATCTAAATGACAGTTTTTACACCATTTCCTGGCTAGCCCAGACACAGTACACACTATGTTTTCCATGTTCTGTCATATAGAGGATGCTTTGCTTTGCATGCTTCACAGTATAGATGCCCAAAGCAGTTGGTCTGCACAATTCTTCATTGATAAACACCACATAGAATCTGTGTGGCTGCACTTGACTCTATTCATTTTTGGGCGCACTCTATTAACACACCACCAAAATTTGAGGTAGAAGCACCCAGCATGTTTCTGGGAGATGGTAGGAACCCCACACAGACATGGAGACAACAACCAAACTCCACACATGGAGTGACCAGAGGTGAGAATCTACCTATACCTTTTGCTTGGGAGGCAAAGACCTTAAACAATTATTCCAACAGTGTCTTTGGCAGATATTCCAGTACCTTTTCATACATTTGTTAGTAGCTGTGAGGCTGGAATTTGGCCCGCATGCTGCTGCTGCTACATGGGGAAGGGTCCTAGAGAAGAGCTATGTAGTTAGCTGTCCCATTTGGTACTATTAAATAGCAGAGGGCCCATCATGCAGTTCTACACAGTGCTATCACATAAGGGGAGGGGTGCATAGTACGAGGAGAAGTGGGAGTACCTCTGGGCTTAACTATGTAGATACCTATCATACGTTGTGGTGCTTCATAAGGAAGGACTTCAGGTGATAACCATGCAGTGTCATATCCCATAATATACTGCTATATAAGGAAGGGTCCCAGGTTTTACCATGCAGTTTCCTGTTCTACACAGACCCCTGGGTGATCTGTGCAGTTACTTATCCCACATAGTAAAGGGCCTTAGGAGTAAACCATACAGTCACCTGCCCCTCAGGGTTTGTTACATAAGGAAGGAGTCCCTGATGAACCATGCACTTACCTATGCCACATGATGTTGCTACATAATTTATGGCATAGTGTCAGAAGTGGGATCTTTTTCACATAAAATGACCAAAAGAAGTGGGATCTTTTTCACATAGATGACCAAAAATGTCATTCAGACTAGAAAACCACACACTTAACAGTTAATGCCACCATGATCAGAGTAAGCTGTTTTTATTGAAAAATGTCTGCTTTACCTGTCACTGAATATCACCCTTTTAACTGAAAATAAGTGAAAAATTACCTAAAATTGCCAAGTTTAGCCCACCAGAACCATACAACTTCATTAAGGTATTTACATGCCCCTCATGGTGGCAGAGATTCACACATTTGAATTACAGTTTGGACAGCAAGAGTATTCTGTATGAGTGAGTAATAGGTAAGCTAAATGAACATTTTGTGACAAAAAGAAGTATTTTTCATGAAATATGATGCTTTTATACGTGTTCAAGGTAAAGCAGAGTCTGCATCTTTTGTCAAGTGCTTGTATGAACTGTCTGAAAACTGTGTTTTTGATGAGACAAAAGATAAAAGAGATATAGAATTGTGGTTGGGCTGACTGATAATGAAGTGTTGCAAATGTTACAGCTAGAAGTAAATTTCCCTTTGGAAAAGGCAGTACAGATTGCTAGAGAGCATACCTCTCAACTTCTAAGCATAAAAAAAATTGGGCAAATACAAAAATAATGGAGGGAGAAAGGCCAAAAAAAGGAGGGACAATTTTAGATATTGCTCTTATAAACTTAAGTTGCTAGAATAACAAGTCATGCATTTACATGCATTTTTATAAGGACGTGAAGTTTGTATGCCATTATTCAGTGACTTCTGTCTTCAATGATTTGCTAGAAAACCACAATTTTCTGAGGAACAGGAGAGCTAGAAAGTCAAGAGAGATACTAGAGAAGCTGAAATAGTACTGAAGCAAAGATATACTAGCATGACTACAGCAAATGATGTTTTTGTAGTAATATCCAAAAAAAAAGAAAAAAGAAAAAACAAGCATGATACTGGCCAGAGTAACACGTAATTACACGTAAGACTGGCAAATGCCCAAGATGTAACTGTTTGCATGCTGAGTGTGCTGTATATGCAGAAAGTGTAAAACCTGCAGTAAGATAAGACAATTTTCTGCTGTTTGTAAAACTAAACTAATGATGGGAATAGCAATGGAGGGTAAAACTAAGAAATATTTTCAGAAATGATTATTCCAGGGTTCAGTGGTACTGTGCTAAATATTGAATTTCACTGGCAAGTGAATTTGTGATTTATAGAATCCCAGTAAGTTTTAAGATTAAAGCAGGAGCCAATGTTACAGTGACATCAAATGCTACTTACAGAAGCATCTTGAAGCGTTCACAGTAGCGTGAATCAGAAACAGAGGTATGAAGCCCTGCTGGTAAACTCAAGTGCATTGATAGAGTTCTAACTATGTCCGAACTGTGTATAAGTGGAAGGGGTATAATTATAAGTTCATAATACATAATCTGCTCAGTAGAACTGTGACATGTTACCGAGCCTACAGTTGCGAGTATTAGTGCCAACAGCTATGGCCTAGGTGCTGCTTTACTTCAGATGGATGACCAGGTTTTTAAGATGGATTGCAAATTTTTCCAGAATGCTAGCTGATGCTAAATGGGGGTATTCACAGATAAAAAGGAGTGCTCTGTGAGTGTGTGGAATGTGAGAAGCTTTGCAGGTACATGCTAGGGCTAGAGAGTTCGCCAGTCCAGCCTGACCAGAAATCACTGGTTCCATTGATTATTTGCTATGATTTGGAAGAGGTACATCCCAGATGCCAAAGGTTGTTTATGAGACTGAGATATTTTAATTATAAAGCAATCCATGTGCCTGAAAAGCAGTTAATAATGGCTGACATGTTATACAGAAACCCAGTACCTGACCAAACACAGTCTGATATCATAGAGGGCATTTTTGCAAATCAGTGGCTAGACCAGCTACAGTAAGCTACCAAACATGATAATGAGTTAGACATGATCATTAAACACTTAAGGGATTGATGTTCTAACAAATGGACACAGACAAAGCATCTGATATGCAAATATTAAGTGGTCAGAGCATGCTTATGCAGAGGGATGACTGTTGCAGTTCTCCATTCATGAAGCATAAAGCCTTATCGGAGGCTACAGTTGAATAGCAGTTTGAGGGGGTCTAATAGATCATGTTTCATGCTATTTAGAAGGCATCCTGGGATATTTTCTGGGTCTGTTGATGCAGTGCTTTTGGCCTTAGAGAGAGCATTAAGGACCTGTTCCCTAGTGATAGCAGGGGAGTTATATTTGGTGATATTTCCTGAGGGAAGGTTGATGGGGAAAGAGGGTAAAGTTGGAGCTGAATTTGTTGGCCAGATGTTTTGCTATGTCTTCTGGCTCAGTGTAGGTGACTGCATTTACAGTGAGCTCTGCACACGATTGTGTATTGCCTTTGAGGATGCAGACATAGCTAAAGAATGTCTTGTGGTAGTCCTTGGCCTGGGAGGCCAAATTTACCTCAAACGTGGCTTTGGTAGACTTTGTTTGTCCTCTGAGTTGTTTCTCTTTAGTTTAATGAGATTGCTTTTATCCTGCTGGGTGTTATGCCTACTCAGTTTTCAGCCTGAGCCTGACATGGACATCCTTCAAAAAGGCCTTACTGAGACAGGCACCTGATGTCAAAGTCATGGCCTCAAGCTAAATGCCAAAAAATGCATAGTCATCCCATCTGGGAAAAACAAAACACCCACGAATTACTACATAGGCGGCAGCCCCCTTAATATAGAAGAGGTAATAAGAGATCTGGGGACCCAGGTAGATAGTAATTTCTCCTTTGACAATCATATTGCCAGAGTAGTTAGGAAATCCTTCTATGTGGCCCATCTAATTACTAAAGGGTTTGCATCTAGAAGTAAAGAGGTTATAGTGCCCATCTACTTGTCACTCATCAGACCCATCATAGAGTACAATGCCCCATTTGGGATGTACCTCACAAGACACTTCCAACAGCTGGAAGGACCAAAAAAGCACCTCACCAAGAGGATTACTGGCCTCAAACATATGTCCTATGCAGCCCGACTGAAAAAACTCCGGCTGTACTCAGTGGCACATCGCTTACTCAGAGGTGATCTCTGCCTGACTTACAAAGCCATGTCCAACTCAGAATTGATGGACATGCTCCACCTAAAGAAGTTCCAGTCGCTGCAAGCCACGCGCTCTAGTGAGCTAAACCTCGCCACAACAATAAATAGAACATGCTGGAGGGGATAGATTCCTGTCACAGAGACCCCCCATGCTTTGGAACAAAATTCCTAACTACATTAGGCAGAGATAAAAGTAAATATCCTCTCTAAGCACAAAACCGTCAGGGAAAAGAGAAAAGCAACAAAAGTAAGAGCCTGACAGTACCACAGCTGGGAAATGTATTACAAAAATAAAGAAAACAAAAAATTACAATGAATAAATCCTTACACAACAGTGGTAAGCGCTTTCAGGGATCTACCCCTTCATCAGACAACAATTAAAAATTCCATAATTCATTAAATACTGGAGGTTAATCACATGAAGTTTCAAATTTTCAGTTGTACCCAATAAGGACATGACAATTGGTGAATCAGTACATATTAACATAGTTATGCAAATAAAAAGACCATACACTGAAGGAATTATAGCTAAGATAAATGAGAAATGTATATAACCTTGTATGGTGTATAACTATATATAATAAAAACTTGATAATTCTAGTGACAACACTATATATATATATATATATATATATATATATATATATATATATATATATATATATATATACATATATACATATATATAAAAATTCAATACTAGTGCATCCAGCTTATATAGATACATTAAAGCAACATGGCAGAAGGAAATGTTTCTACCATTGCAATTGAGCTGAACAGCAATGCAAATATAGTTAATGGCTCCAGAACTTGTCCTGCAGAACGCCTGAATGGACTACTAACAACAGATTTGAATCCCTTATTGAACATAGGGCTGAAAACAATGGATACAATATATGTTGACAACTCTGAACAGCTAAACAATTTTAATACTATCTATAGAGACCTGGAAAATAAATTGTATAAGTTTAAACAACTCCAGTGGCAACGTTTCCACTTGGAAGCATGTTTACAACAGAATTTTGTCCCTAGAGGGCTACGCGTGTTGACTATGCCAACCTATGGTCAAACATATCCAGAACTTCTTAGGCGTTAGCAAATCATAAACTTAGAGTGCAGTTCCAAATACCTGCATCTACTGATAGACTTTTTCCGTCCACAAAAGGACGAGCTACTAAAGACATTGATATTGTCTATGGCAGCATTATAGATAGCTATTCTACTCAAATAGTAGGTACAAAGCTGGATACTTTACATGAAAATATATTAAACTATGAGAAAAGACTTGTTGCAGTTAAAACCCGTAAATTGCACAGGATTTTAATGATTTTCAGCACGGGAACATATTCTTTTGGGTAAGGGAACACCCTCCTAAGAGCCAGACCAGACAGACAGCTCGGGGGATCCACTCAGAAGCTCCACAGAGGCAATGCTATGATGACGTTAATTTGAATGAAGGAGTAGGTGACACACCCACTCCAATTGAGTCTGAGCAAGCAATAAGCAATGAAGCAACTGCCAGCTTTGCTGGCGTTGTAAAAAACTGTGTAAAGCCAGTTTTTGGTTCTAAAGTGCATACATTACAACCTGACAGGAGTGATGATCCAGTGGTTAAACCCAAAGAAACGAGAAACATTCAGCTACCTTCTAAAAGTTTATCTAATGACCTTAACCCAGTGAACAACATGGATCATTTTTTACTGCAGGAACCCCTGCCAATAAGAGGGTGGTCGACGTATCGCAGTCAGCGGAGACCACTGAGTGCAGAGGGACAGGACAGAAAGAGGTTGAGGAAAGTTTGATTTTTAACATTTCGTCACACCCATTGACTGAAAACCAGGTGAGACTTTTAAATAAAGGGCTCAGTTTTGTTACAGCAAAGAAAGCTGATTTAACTGATGTAATAAAAGACCTTAGACTTTTTGGCCGGACTTTAACACTTAAATCTTTGGCAACAGCCCTTATATGACCAGCAATTTATTTAAAAAACCGAGTACGTTTATTCCATGTAATGCAGTTATTGAAACATTCCTTGATGTCTGTGACCGAGAACTAAGAGAGAAGTTGGATGTGAGCAAAAATTGCAGCTCTAACACTTTCTATAATTTGAGCAAAGATGAATATCATGCTATGATTGATTTAAAACCCATGCATTCTATTGAAATAAGACCGGCAGACAAGGGAGGGGGAATAGTGGTGATGGATAAACAGCTATATGTTGAACAAATGTTACGATTATTAGATGATGACTCCACATATCAGAATATATCTAACAATGTTGTAAGAAGTGTTATTGATAAAGTATCCTTCTTGATGTTTGATTTGTTAATTACCGTTATGATTAATGAGGAACTGTTTGAATACTTTTCAGTCAGTAATCCCTCTATACCTGAGATTTATGGCTTACCTAAGATACATAAGCATTTGTCAGTTCCACTCATGCGCCCCATAGTCTCTGGTAAAGGATGGGTTACTGAACCTCTATCTATTTTCATTGAGAAGAATCTACATCCACTCCTATCTAACTGTGAGACTGTGCTAAGAGATTCTAAGGTCTTTCTTGAAACTCTTAGGATGAAATGGATGAATATAGATACCAACCATTGTTGTTTCTTGGTAACAATGGATATAGAATCATTATTCACTGTAATTCTGAATGAATGGGGAATAGAGACCATAAGGGAACAACTTCACAGTGTAGATTATAACAAGAACAAATGTGACCTCATTTGAGCTTTGTTGGATACAGAACTGACCAATAATGTTTTCTTATTTCAACAACAGAAATACTTACAGTAGGTTGGTGTGGCTATGAGCACAGCTTGTTCGAATAGCTACACCAACCTTTCCTTGGTTCAATGGGAACGCACACATGTGTTAACCAACAGTACATATGGCAGGTATATCGAGTGGTATGTTAGGTTTGTGGATGATATTCTTTTGCTGTGGAATGGGACAGAGGTAGAGCTAAATGCATTTTTCAGTTACCTCAATAATACCAGTCAATTTCTTAGATTTACCTCTCAGTATTCTATGACTGAAATTGACTTTCTTGATGTCAAAGTAAGAAAAGATGAATTAAATCAGATCAGAACTGATTTATTTAGGAAACATGTTAGAAAAAACACGTTCCTACATAACACCAGTATGCACCCGAACCATACCAAGGTCAACATCATCAAAAGCCAAGTATACAGGATTATGAGACTGTTTAATGATCTTGATGAACTACAAATAGCCCTGGACCAACTTAAATCTGAGTTTTTAAACAGGGGCCATGATGCTAGAACTATAGATAGGTGCACTCTAGATGGTTGGAGCAATAGGGCAGGTAGATGTAGACCCAATTATGATACGCACACTACAACTCGAGCAAGCAGGCAAGTCAATGATCGCAATGAGGTAAGGCATATACATACAGACACAGACAACACACTTAGGATGCCACTCACTTTTGCAAGCAACATAAGTGTAGTATGTGATGTAGTAACCAAAAACTGGGGTATTCTATCCACGATTGACAAACTACAGGGTATAATTGGTACTATGCCAAGTTTCACTTTTAGGAACAATAGAACATTGAGAAATGAACTATGTTATAGTAATGCCACAACCAATATTGTCAGTAGATCAGATAGATTGGGCACATGCATGTGTAGGAATTGTGGAGCATGTAAACACATACACAATGGCAGGACTTTTACACATCCCTCGAAGAAATTCAGTCATAGCAGTAATCTCTACGCTGATTGTACCACATCAAACGTGGTCTACTTCGTCTACTGTGTAGTATGCTACAGCTTCTACATAGGTAAGACCAATGGACGCCTGAAGGAGAGGATCCTCGAACCTTATAGAGATATTAGGAACTGCAAGGAGAATAGTGCGACTGCTATGCACAACATGAATACAGGACCGGAACATATTTTTAAATTTCTGGTTTTACAAATATTGTCTGAGAAATTAAGGTGCAGTAATTTATCTAATGACACATAAGCTGCTGAGCAGAGATGGATTATTAGATTTAATGCAGACAAGTCCCCAGGGTTGAATCAAATGGTGTCACTTAAACATTTTTTTAAAGCTCAACCTTTGAAACATTGATTCTCTTGAATTTTTAAATTTTTAATATGTTACAATACATTTTCTATATATTTTTTACATTGTATTTTAGATTGTCTGATTATTTATTTATATATATATATATATATATATATATATATATATATATATATATATATATATATATTAGCATTTTATATAAAACATTTAATGTATCTATATAAGCTGGATGCACTAGTATTGTATTTATATATATATATATATGTATATATATATATATACACACACGCACACACACACACATATATATATATATATATATATATATAAATATATATATATATATATATATATTTATAGTGTTGTCACTAGAATTATCAGGTTTTTATTATATATAGCTATACACCATACAAGGTTATATACATTTCTCATTTATCTTAGCTATAATTCCTTCAGTGTATGGTCTTTTTATTTGCATAACTGTGCTAATATGTACTGATGCACTAATTGTCATGTCCTTATTGGGTACAACTGAAAATTTGAAACATCATGTGACTAACCTCCAGTATTTAATGAATTATGGGATTTTTAACTGTTGTCTGATGAAGGGGTAGATCCCTGAAAGCACTTACCACTGTTTTGTAAGGATTTATTCTTTTTTACCTTGTTTTGATTTTTTTCTTTATTTTTGTAATAAATTTCCCAGCTGTGGTGCTGTCAGTGTTCTTACTTTTGTTACATTAGGCAGAGCCCCTCACTAACACTCTTCAAGGGAAACCTTGATGAGTGGATGGGTAACAGAAAATACACCCCTGGGATCACTACATTGGTTCTGCTTGACAGACGCTGAGTTAATTAATCAATGGGGTGGTGAAAGCCGACACACTCTGGCTAGGCTTATAAATGCCCTCGGGCAGATAGCCTAGTACCTACCAATGAACCTATGAACAAGGCATTTTATAGCTATGTCAAGAATCTAAATGGCGATGCTCAGATCTGTTCTAAGCTAGAACAGAATGGCATTAAATATACTGATCCCAAGGACTTTGCCAATATCCCAGCAGATCGATTCAGTGCCAACTTCACCCCCCTCTCACCCCCTAAAGGGCCCATCTCAATACTGAAAGATTGCCAAATTCTGGTAATCACGGCCACACAGGTAAAAAACACACTCTCCAAAGCTAAGAATACAGCATCCATAGGACCAGACGACATCCCAGGCTGTGTACTACATGAACTTCAAAATGAACTGGCACCTCACCTAAATGTCATATTTAATCATAGCCTCACTTCAGGCTTCATGCCGACTGAGTGGCGCACAGCTGCAGTTATCCCACTCCACAAGGGGGGATCCACCTTGGATCCTGAGAACTACCATCCCATCAGTCTGACGAGCCTGATCTGCAAGGCCATGGAACGTATTACCATGGAACTTATAAACAAAGACATTGGCAACCTTCAAACACTGGACCCCACCCAGTTTGGGTTCATGAAGGGCCAATCGTGTCTCCTGAACCTGATTGACTTCTTTGAATCAGTCTCCAGAGCCGTGGACAAGGGTAAGGTGGTCCACACAGCCTATCTGGACCTTGCCAAGGCCTTTGACACCATTCCCCACTCCAGAATCATAGATAAACGTACTAAGCTGGGCATAAATCCCTATGTCATCTGATGGGTTGCAAACTGGCTTACTGACAGGACCCACACTGTAAAAGTAGCAGACTCCAAATCCAGTTCCAGACAAGTGACAAGTGGAGTACCTCTGGGTACAGTCCTGGTACCACTCTTATCTACTTCTCTGAAGTACAGGCCAATACTAAGGGACTCTGGCTGACAAAGTTTGCAAATGACTGCAAACTGGGAGCCATTATTGAATCCCCAAATGATGTGGATATTCTACAAAAGGGCCTTACAGAAACAAATGCTTGGTGCCAGAGCCATGGGCTCAAGCTCAATGCCAAGAAGTGTATAGTTATCCCCTTTGGGAAAAAAACATGTACCCATGAATTACCACATAGGTGGCAGTACACTAAACATTGAAAGTGTGATAAGAGACTTTGGAACACAGATGGACAGTGGTCTCACCTTCGATAACCACATTGCCACAACAGTCAGGAAATCCTATGTGGCACACCTCATCACTCATCACTAAGGGCTTTTCATCCAGAAAAAAGGAGGTCATTGTCCCACTGTACTTGTCCCTCATTAGACCCATCATAGAGTACAACACCCCATTTGGTATGTACCTCACAAGACATCTACAACAACTGGAAAGGCCCCAGAAACACCTCACTAAAAGAATCATAGGCCTAAAGCAGATGCCCTATGCTGACCGACTAACAAAACTCCAGCTATACTCTGTCACATATCGTCTACTCAAGAGGCGATCTCTGCTTCACATACAAGGCCATGTCACACCCAGAGCTGTTGGACATGCTACATTTAAAGAAATCCCAATCTATCAGAGCCACATGCTCCAGGGACCTAAACCTTGTCATCACAATGAACAAAATATGCTGGAGGGATAGGTTCCTGACCCAGAGACTCCCCATTCTCTGGAATAGACTGCCCATACATGTCAAGCAGAGCGCCTTCTTGGCCCTCTTCAAAACGAACCATGATGATTGGATGGGAGATAGGAAATACACCCCAGGAATCACGTCAGTCACCCTGCTAGACAGGGGTCCAGGGAAGTAACTAGTGTGGGAAGAAATAGCCAGGGAATTGTTATGGCTAGGCTTGTATAGGCCCTAGGGTCGATAGCCTAGTACCAACCTATGAACCTTTGAACCTATATGCAGGTTTCATGCAGTTGGCTAAAGACTATGGCTTCATACATACATGATAAATCCTCTCTATCCACAGTCTGATGCAGCTGCAGAGAGAATGGTTCATACCGATAAAATAATTCTTCAGGAGCCTGATCCTCGTGGAGATTTGATGTGTTACCATGCTACAAATACAGTGGTCCTGGCATAAGCCCTGCAAAGCTAACATACCTGTCCTGGAATCCAAACTTGAACCAGCAACTATTCCATTTGAATCCATCTTCATAATTATTTATTTATTTATTTATTTTACAGATGATATTCCACTCAAACTCTACCTGATTGTGTTTCAGCCAGGCCAACCATCTTAAGCTTGATGGTTAAAAAAAAGTAGGAGACAGCTGCTGTTCTGAGATAAAAAATGATGAGCTAGGGCCCTGTATTGTGTAAACTGAAGATGGCGGCTTAATTGCAGACATAGCCAGGCAATTCTTTAAGAGTGTCAAGGTGAAAGGTGAATTTCAGATAGCAATACACAGGTGAAAGGTGAATTTCAGAAGGCCATACCCAAGTGAAAGGTGAATTTCAGTTAGCCATACCCAGGTGTTTGAGCGAAGGATGGTGAGGCCCTTATCCAACCAATGTGGTCCAATTTCTTCAAAGGCTCTACTGTATCCTGCTATCTAAGTCAAAGGTGGAAAGTCCAAATCCAAATTGTGCTCTAAAGATGCACAGACTGTTTTAACAAAAAACAGTGTTAATCCAAATGTGACTTCCTGGTGCTATCCAGACTGTTCTCATGAAATCCTTTTTTCTAAACCTTTTTCCTCTATGTGTTCCAGACCAGTTAGAACTCAAAGTGACTGTGAGGTCAGATTACCACTACATTTCCAAGAGTGTAATTAAATCCAAAGGACAAGTAAATGACCAATTTCTTTTCATTGAAAATAATTAAATAATTTGCAGTGTCTGTGGTGCAACAGATAGCACACTCACCATTGCTGCTGGAAGGATCAGAAGTATGTAGGTTTTATTCCTACTCCAGGTGGTTGGATTGCTGATACTGCAGAGCAGAATTTGGCAGGGTGGTGCACTCCTGAGTGTGTTGGGCTTTGCATGAGACAGTAAACCGAGATCTAATCTGCTCAAGTGGATGCAAAAGATCCCACATCACCTGTCGAAAAGAGTAGCATAAGTTCTCCAATGTCTCAGCCAAATTTCCCACTAGCTGGAATAACCGACTCAACAAAGAACAAATAAATAAATTAAATAAAATATACATGCATATGCTTAACTGCTTCAAATGATGCTCTTAGAAGGTAATTGTCATCAAAGTGTGTAAAAGCTTTAAAGTGTGTCTGCACAGTTCATTAGCATTAAAGAATGTTAAAATGTGCATCAGATAAAGCTTAGCTGTGCACCACATATTTTAGAATTTTTCTGTCCTCTAAGAGGGGGAAATGTGATGCTAAAAACGTGTGCAGTTTTTATCATATATGTATATAACCGTAGCTATGTAATAAAGATCTGTGTCTTTAAGAACTGCATACCATAATACACTTTGTACAGTTGGATATGGGAAATGAAGCTGTTAACTACCCTTCTTTTTTCATGCTGCCATGTTGTGACTTATTAAAGCTGGTGTTCTACTTTGAATGCTGCTATCTGCTGCCATTCTTGACATCACTAAACAAGATGATTGGATAAGTGTGGGTACACTCTGATCCCTAACTCCAGGAAGCTGCATGTCATGTGGTACATATTCTGGAAAGTTCAGTTTGAATGTACACCTAATGGAAGCTAGAAGTTCATCCACAGTGTCTTTGCTATAGAAACTTGCATTCCACATGTTGTCATGTGAGGAAGTTCTTGGAGAGCGGACAAGTATGTTTGCAAAAGTGAAGTATGCCCTCCTTTTTGTTTTAAGCCACCATCATTCTGAAACTGTTCTCATTTGGTAGCTATGGCTGTTCTATAATTTAATTATGGATTTTATTTGACTACAGCAGATTACAAAGACAATGACTTCATTTATGTATTTATTTGTTTGTGTCCTTTGCCAGGCAGCTAATTTGAATTGCAACTGATTGAAGATTTGAGGACATTATATCTTTTCAATAAGAAACCCCAGTTACTGAGAGTTATATTTTAAATTGAAGAGATGCTTTGCCATTGTGCATTGAGTTAGAAATGGAATAATGGTGCTTGATGAGAAGGGTTAGGTGAGCATCCAGATTTTGATTTAAATACTTAAACTTTCTGTTTCCTTACAGACTGCCCCCATAGTCACAGCTCCCTTGCCCATCTACATCTTTCTCTGTTGCTTTTTTATTAACTCTGTACAGTATATTATATTCACATGTAACCCTCAGGCATAGTGTACCATATCTCATCAGCGGCTGCCTGCTTCATTTCCAACCCTTTCCCTGTCTTCCCCTTGTTATTCTTGTGGTACGCCCTCTCCTTCCTCTCGGTATGATTTTTCACTCGTAGTATTCTAATACTTCTTCTGTCTTGTTGCGTCTGTATTTTTTTAGCCCCTCCTTTCCGCATTCTATTTAGTTTTTTGCCATCTTCTACCCATGTCCAGGAACCACTTGTGTAGTTCATGTTCCTGTACTGTTTTTGTCCCTTTCACTTCTGAGTGATGATTGTTTTAGCTTCTGTACTCAGCTGTTTGATAATGTTCCATTTCCCCTTCATCCCAGATGCTGTCCTCCTTCTTTGTGTCACATCTACAGAATCCCCCAGTATGCTCTGCTTCCTTTTCAGATATGTGTCCCCAAATCTTCTGTGACTACCTCCAGACTTCTGATGCTCATCCACAGTCTCAGAACATGTGCAGCATTGCATCTTCTTCTTCTCGAACTTGCAGCATCTGCTACCTTCCTTTCTGCTTTAATTTAGCAGTCTCATGAGAGTTAGATACCATCTATGTAATGCTCTCAGGCTCTGATCTGTTGTTTCATGTACTTGCGACATGTGCATCACTGTATGAATTGTCTTCTTCAAGTGTTCAGCAACTCCCTTCCATCCTTCTTCTCTTTCACAATTCTTTCTCGTTCTTTCTTCAATATTGTCCCTTCTTTCTCTTAGCTCTTCGTAGATCTTTTTGTTTTTTGTCTTCATAATTTATTCCATTTCCTCAAGAATGACATTCTTCCCTTCCTGCCTTTTCTCTTCTCCCATTGCCTTCTCTGCATTCCTTTTCAAGGTTTCCCTGAATACCAGGTAATTACACCATGATATCCTGTGAGAACTCCTTTGTTGTTTAATTCTTTCCCTAACATCCTTTTATTTTCATACCAAACCTTCCACTTCAACTATCCCATTTCCCCTCCAGATTTCATTTCCTCCCTTTGTCCCCCACCCTTCTGTTCCCTATAGTTTTACGGGTTTCCCTTCACCCCTTGTCATGCATTCCAGTTCTTTCACTACCTCTTCATTCATGTCCTTTAGTAAGCTTCTCCACATCTCCCCCCTTACTGTCTTTTGCTTAAACACTGTCCCTTCTGTTTGTATCCAGTGAAAGGTGTTACATTGTTTCTGTGCAGTAAACGATGTTACATTGTTTCTATCCAGTCAATGACATTCCATATCTGTTATATACATAAGGATATGTGATGGACCCCACTGTCCCCGACCTCTTTTTCTACTCTTTCTCATTTTTGCCTGTCTCGCTCTTTTCTTCCTGTCTTTAATGGCCCAGTCCTCTATGACTTTTCTCATTTGTCGTAACCTTTTGTCCTTAGGCTCTGTTTGTACGTTGTGGAGTAGATGAAGAATTATTGGTAAAAATTGTCATTCTTGCTTCTTTAATTCTGGAAAGCCCCCATAAAGCAAAGTACAGGTCTTCTTTTCCCCACACTCCAGAGAGCATCTCTGATATTTTCTACAATTTCCTCTTGGCTTTTTTCGTCTGTTGTCTCTCTTTCTCTGACTGTGATCCCAACATACAGCCATAGATACTTGGAAGATTCTGCCTTTTTTGTCTCAGCTGTTCTCCTGTTTCCTTTTCCTAATCTTACTACCACTGACTTTTTGTTGTTGCACCCAAGTCCTGCCACTTCCTTAAATGTCTTGAATGTCTCTCGTATAGTTCCCGCTGCTGCAGCCATATCCTATGACATTAGCATGCAGTCATATGCCTATAGCACAAACTGAGATTTTTTATGTCTTTCTTTTTTTCAGCATTGATAAATTATGTCTGATTTCTATTGCCAGCTCTTCTATCACAAGCGTAACCAGACTGGGAATCTGGTCCCTTTCACTGTCCTTTGTCTCTGCAGGTGTTCCTCCAATTAGGAGTATTTTCTGGCTTTTGATATGTGGCTTGTATTCAACATATGAACAGTTCCTCTGCCTGCCTTTGCTGCAGTGTCTTGCATAGGAGTTCCCACCTCAACATATGAAAGGCCTTCTGCGTTTCAAAGAACACAATCTCTCCTTTCCCTTCATGCCTTCTTTTTCTCCCTGTGCTTAAATCTCAACAGGCCGCATTAGTATTTTCTTCTTCTCTTCCATTCACAAAGCCATTTTGCCCGGCGTGTATTAGTTTTATCCATTATATCATTTAGCCTTGCCAAGAATACCTTTGCTGAAATCTCAATGCTTGCATTCATCAAAGAGATATACCTATAATTTCTTACTTACGCCTTTTCTCCTTCTTTAGGTGTCACGCTTATCCTGATCCTCCTCTTACTTTTAGATATTTTGCCTGAGTCTTCTCTTCTGTCATATTCCTGTTCTAGAACATTCCACAGTTCCTTCTCTCCTCATTTGTAGAATTCTAGGGGGTAATCTGTCCGGGCCTCCAGCTTTCCTCTCTTTTATCTTGTATATGGCTTTTCTTATCATTTCCCTTTTCATCTCTGCGTTCAGTTGTCTCTTTGTTCATTTGTATATTCTTTCTCTGTTTCCGTTCTGAGACTGTTGTCACTTCCTGGTGCTTGTACATTTTCATGTACTATTCCTTAAATCTGCCCCTAATTAATTAATCTTTTAAATATTCTCCATCTCTTGTTATTTTTGTATTTTAACATTTGTTTACGGGCAAAGTCCGACCGGGACAGAACCCAATTTCAGCAGAGGCCTGGGAAGAAAGCCTCCAGATGCAAGTCTTTGTAATGTGGGAGGAAACTGGAGCATCTAGAGGAAACCCAAGCAAATGCAGGGAGGACATGCAGACTCTGCACAGAAGGCACTCCAGCCGAGAATCAAACCGGAGAGCCTCTTGCTATGAGGCAACCTTAACCGCTGCACCACTGCACCACCCATTTGAACTTCTCCCTCTGCCTCCTTCTTCTCCTCATTGGCTGTTCCCTTGTACCTTCCCACTACCCACCTGTAGTCCCTACAATATCATTGGTGAATTTCCTGCTCTGTAATAATTGTGCTCTCTAATTCCATTCTTATTGTTTTGATCTGGTCTGTGTCAGTTTAGTTCTACTTACAGAAAGAAGCTAAAAGAAATGTATCACCTCCAGTTATCTTTTTACTGTTACTCTGTTTCTTTCTTTTTCTTAATTTTTTTCTTTCTTATTTTCTTATTTCTGTGCCCTTCAGTTTTCCCAGGTCAGTAATCTTGATCCCATCCCCCCAGCGTTCTCCCACTTTGGTCCTGGTTTTTATATCATCCTGTATTGACTGCATTACTAGTCCTTGCAGTGTTTCCTGACCTTGCATTTGCTTTTCTTCTTTCCATTTATAGTTAGCCCACCTCCACCCCTTTCTAATTGTTTTTCATACTTACACCCTTACCTTCATTATCACTGCTGCCTGATCAGATATGCGTCACTCCTATATTTGAACTTCTTTCGTTATTTCTAATATGTTGTACTTCCCTGTGTAATGTACTTGCCTATACCAAAATGTTTTGTCTGAAGGTGTTGTTCCTCTCGGTTGGATATCTTTCCCTCCATATGTCTAGCCACCCTCTGTCTTTCATTCCTTGCTCCAGTTCCTGTCTCATATTTTTCTTATATTCCCTCCTTCCATACAGCCTGTCTTTTTCTGGTACTATGGTGATGTTGAAGTCCCTCCCATTATCTCTAGTCCATCTCTTCTTGCCTAGGCCAAATTAACAAAAACAACTTCTAGAATCCTTCTTCACAGCTGGTCAGTTCATATACATTTCCTGCTCTCCATCATGCGCTTTCCATCCTGCCAGATGATCCATCTCTGCCTGTCCACTTTTTGTCACTCTGTGGTTGTCTGAAGTCTTCTCTAAAATACAATTCCTACTACCCTCCAGTCTTTCCTCCCCTCCCTTGTTCCATCTCTCCCTCTTTCATTTGCAGTTTTGGTTCTTGCTGTAGAATAATACATTCCCTATCCTCTTTAGCTTTTCCCGTACTCTCTTTATTCTGATTATTTGAAGAACCCCCAATGTTCCTTGTAATTGCCTGCATTTTCTTGTTTTTGCCCAACTCTTCTCGCTTTCCCCATTGCTACCACATGGCATAACCCATCCTCTGGGCCTGTCCTCCAAACTGAGCATTGTATTCTTTGGCAGTTGCCTTTACTTCACCCCCCACCCCACCCCATGGCCTCTAACCCCCTGTCTTTTGGCTCTTGTATGAGCTAGGGGATGCCCTGGACATGGGCCTTTAAGTACTTTTTGTTCTATTCCAGTGGTCCCTCACACTAATACATTGCATGACAACCAGGTACTGAGGTGACAACCTTTTTGTGCCACAGAATTCTCATTCATTTTCCCCACCTTCACTGATCTGATACTC
Source organism: Protopterus annectens (assembly GCF_019279795.1). NCBI lineage: Eukaryota > Metazoa > Chordata > Ceratodontiformes > Protopteridae > Protopterus > Protopterus annectens. Next base: position 1,809,217,207 of record NC_056732.1, read on the forward strand.
TGGATTTATTTGTGTTATAGTCCAGTAGTGTTTTCTTTCTTTGAAGTCTCACAGTATCTTCATTTTTACCTGTTCCCACCCACATTCCTTTTCATGACCCCCTAGTTGTTTCTTCAACAATAATTACTTAGGCTTAGATATTACACAATATTAAAAAATATTTCTTACTTTTAACATTTGAACGTACACCGCCCTGGACTGCATTACCAGTTATTGCTGTATAAATTTCTTCCGATTATCCCACTGTTTGCAAAGTGTTTTGAAGTTGTGCTCTGTAGGATGCATTTTGCAAGGTTAAGGATCTGTTTAATTTCATACATCCTCCTACCCCGCTCACAGTCACCTGCATTTCACTGTTCATTCCTTCGACATGTTTATTGCTTCTCTTTTTCTGTAGCCACTTGCATTCCTTCTGCACTCCTACCTCCCACCTCTTCAACTTTGCTATCCATCATAAGTGATGCTTCTTACCAGTTGGTTTAGTCCCTGACTTGTCCAGCATTTCACTTCTGGTCACCTGAATCATCCAACTCGCTGTGCTTTCATCTCCTTTGAGGTCTTCCTTGTCTGCCGGCTTCTGCTTCTTTCTCTATTTTTGTGTCTAAGTCTCATTTAGGAGAGGCTTCTTTTTTATTCTGTCACTTTGATATATTTTTTTGCTTGTTTCCCCTCCACTGTCTTGTCTCTTTTCTCTTCTCCTTTTAGTTGCCTTTGTGATTTCTTACTTGTCTTATTTACTGACATGTAGACCCCTGCACTTCCTGGTCTTTTCTTCTTCCCTGCGGGTATTTCAGTAGCTTGAACCATTCCTTTTCTTGGTGTACTTCCGGAATTATTGGGTATTTCAGCCATGCTGCTGTCCCATTCATTCGTGCCTCAAAGTTAGTTCAGATTTTTTTACTCCTTGTGTTGTTTAGCAGCCTTTGATCATTTTTTCATCTTTTTTTTTTGAGCATTTTTCACTCCATTTCATCATTCTATAGTCTTCTACCCCTGTGCCCCCATCCATAGTTGCACCTGTTAGCTTCTCATTTTCTTCCCCCACCCTACGTGATACAAGCAGAAGCCAGTTGCAGGAACTAAGGGCATCTAGGGCATCTTTCTATTATCTTCTGCTGGGAGAGTTATTACTTATTTTATATGCTCTTAGCAGACTTACCCAAGGAGCAGGAGTGCATGCAGTGAGAGGTGCAGCATTTTGCCCCACTTCCTCAGCAGATCAGCCAAGTCACCATCCATTTCCCCACCAGAGATCATTCATGGGGATGCCCATGCAACAGCCTTCCCCCATAGATGGGTTTGTCCATCCCTCTCTGCTGCTGCATCAGTCACCTGAGATGATAATTGAACCTGGGTTTGCTGGGCTGTTAGTCAGGGGCTTATTCCTCTATACCACCAGCATGGCTAATTTTGTTTCAGTTTTTGAAGGTCCTACATATTGTGTAGCCTGAACCACTCTCCATCCTGCTGTACTTCAAGAATTGTAGAGTATTTCAACCTTGCAGCTGTCTCATTCATTCTTGCCTCATTTAGCACACCCAGCATAGCTTTGTTTTTCCTGTGGCGTATTTCCAAATACTCCTAAACCAAGTTTATGAGCACCTCTGCAAATTGGACAACCTTGTCTTGTTGCATGCCTTATTTTATTTTTTACAACAAAAGAACAGAAGCGTGTCAAAACATGCCCACGTCTGCTTGCTTTTTCTGTCACTGTCTCACCCTGTATATCATTTCTGTGTCCCTTTATTTCCTGCTTGCATTACAAACCACTCAAGTTTGCTGTCACCCAGTCTTTCTTGTGCTCCAGTTACCTTGATTTTATTCTTTGTTGAGTAATTTCAATATTATTTATCTTTTCTCTCTCCCTGCCTTTTTATTATTTCTGTTTGCTCTTGCATTCTGTGTATTTGTTCCTGCACCTGAGTTTTAATTGATGTTTATCTCCCTCCACATGTTCCAACCTTCCATGTAGCCCTTCCACTTCTGTTTGATGATGGCCTATTGTTTACTTCCATGCCTACTGTGATTATCTTTTGAAACAATACAAAATTGCTCCTTTATTTACAGCATTAAAAGCAGCCACCTTCTGCTCCTTTTGTGCTTGCTCACTCATTCTTCTTTCTGTTTTTTATCCCCTCTCCCTAGGATCATTGTTTTTATCAAAATGTATGCGGGCCTTGTCCAGGTCATTGGGCTTAAGCAGCCATCTTGGCTGGGCTCTGTATCTCCAGCATTTTTCTTTTGCTTCTCTTAACCATAACAAATGTCTTCAGCTGCCTTCTGAAAAGCTCATCTGGTTCCCATTTCTACAGTACCGGATCTGATAGAATCGGATGTGTGAGGATATTGGAACTAGTTCCACCAGATGCATTCTTCTTAAGACTTATCGTCAAGTGATAAAGGCAATTAACACCAACCTTCATTTTGAAGCTGCACTTTAACTGAAACCATGGATGAAACACGCAGTTTATATTTAAAGCTGCAGCTTTAAAATAAAAAAGACATTTGTTTTAAAGTTACTATAGGAAAGTGGTGCAGTTTAGTGCTGTATAGCTAAACATTTTTTTCACGTTTTTGTACAGGTTTGTGTTATAGGTCAGTGGGATCAGTATGGAAGAGGGGATTTTTGTATCAGTGTAAACTCACACTGTCATGTATGGAGTAATGTGATAAGTGGACTTCAATAAACAGATTAAGGAACATAGAATTTTAAATAGTGTTCCGTGTAATGCAGTGTGTAGCAGGACCATTTTATTGAAATATGAATGATCAAAACATGGAATAGATTCTTTCTTATTAGTAATTATTTAATATGGAATGCAGTCGTTACATGAAGCAGTGTCTGTGTGTTTGGGTTTCTTGTCTGAGATAATACTGTGTATATGTATGTGGGATTGGATGAATGCTCCCTTTGGACATGGATGAGATCTTGGAGCAAGTTATAAAACTGATGGAAAGCAGACGGTAAAGCTTTATAAGAATGTATACAGAAGAGGAATCTATTTGTGGAGAATCTCATTTGGGGTTGAGGGTGCACAAATGTTCAATCTAAAAACTTGACATTTCTATTTTATAAAAACAAGAGAAACTGGTACTTCATTATTTTTTTATTCCTCCTCTTTGGCTCCTAGTACAGCTGCCTGCTAATAAACATGAAGTAGACCCCCCATCACTCACCCTATATCTGCTAATAAACATGAAGTAGACCCCCCCATCATTCAACCTATATCTGCTAATAAACATGAAGTAGACCCCCCATCACGCACCCTATATCTGCTAATAAACATGAAGTACACCCCCCATCATTCACCTTACATTGGCTAATAAACATGAAGTAGACCCCCCCATCATTTAACCTATATCTGCTAATAAACATGAAGTAGACCCCCATCACTCACCCTATATCAGCTAATAAACATGAAGTGCACCCCCCATCATTCACCTTATATCGGCTAATAAACATGAAGTAGAACCCCCATCATTCAGCCTATATCTGCTAATAAACATGAAGTAGACCCCCCCCATCACTCACCCTATATCTGCTAATAAACATGAAGCAGACCCCCCTTCATTCACTCTATATCTGCTAATAAACATGAAGTAGACCCCCATCATTCAACCTATATCTGCTAATAAACATGAAGTAGACCCCCCCATCATTCACCCTATATCTGCTAATAAACATGAAGCAGACCCCCCATCACTCACCCTATATCTGCTAATAAACATGAAGTACAGCCCCCATCATTCACCTTATATCTGCTAATAAACATGAAGTAGACCCCCCATCATTCAACCTATATCTGCTAATAAACATGAAGTAGACCCCCCATCACTCACCCTATATCTGCTAATAAACATGAAGTAGACCCCCCTTCATTCACTCTATATCTGCTAATAAACATGAAGTAGACCCCCATCATTCAACCTATATCTGCTAATAAACATGAAGTAGACCCCCCATCATTCACCCTATATCTGCTAAAAAACATGACGTAGACCACCCATCATTCATCCTATATCTGCTAATAAACATGAAGTAGACCCCCATAATTCACCCTATATCTGCTAATAAACATAAAGTAGACCCCCATCATTCAACCTATATCTGCTAATAAACATGAAGTAGACCCCCATCATTCACCCTATATCTGCTAATAAACATGAAGCAGACCCCCCCATCACTCACCCTATATCTGCTAGTAAACATGAAGTACACCCCCATCATTCACCTTATATCTGCTAATAAACATGAAGTAGACCCCCCCATCATTCAACCTATATCTGCTAATAAACATGAAGTAGACCCCCCATCACTAACCCTATATCTGCTAATAAACATGAAGTAGACTCCCCTTCATTCACTCTATATCTGCTAATAAACATGAAGTAGACCACCATCATTCAACCTATATCTGCTAATAAACATGAAGTAGACCCCCCATCATTCACCCTATATCTGCTAATAAAGATGTAGACCCCCCATCATTCACCCTATATCTGCTAATAAACATGAAGTAGAGCCCCCATCATTCACCCTATATCTGCTAATAAACAGAAAGTAGACCCCCCCATCATTCACCCTATATCTGCTAATAAACATGAAGTAGACCCCCATAATTCACCCTATATCTGCTAATAAAGATGTAGACCCCCATCATTCACCCTATATCTGCTAATAAACATGAAGTAGACCCCCCATCATTCACCCTATATCTGCTAATTACCATGATGTAGACCCCCCTTATTCACCCTATGTCTGCTTATAAACATGAAGTAGACCGCCCCATCATTCATCCAATATCTGCTAATAACCAGAAAGTAGACCCCCCATAATTCACCCTAGATCTGCTAATAAACATGAAGTAGACCCCCATAATTCACCCTATATCTGCTAACAAAGATGTAGACCCCATATCATTCACCCTATATCTGCTAATAAACATTAAGTAGACCGCCCATCATTCACCCTATATCTGCTAATAAACATGAAGTAGACCCCCTCATTCACCCTATAACTGCTAATAAACATGACGTAGACCCCCATCATTCACCCTATATCTGCTAATAAACATGAAGTAGACTCCCCCATCATTCAGCCTATATCTGCTAATTACCATGATGTAGACCCCCCCTTATTCACCCTATGTCTGCTTATAAACATGAAGTAGACCGCCCCATCATTCACCATATGTCTGCTAATAAACATGAAGTAGACCCCCCATCATTCACCCTATATCTGCTAATAAATATGAAGTAGACCCCCCCATCATTCACGCTATATCTGCTAATAAACATGAAGTAGACCCCCCATTCACCCTATATCTCCTAATAAACATGAAGTAGACCCCCATCATTCACCCTATATGTGCTAATAAACATGAAGCAGACCCCCATCATTCACCCTATACCTGCTAATAAACATGAAGTAGACCCCCCATCATTCACCCTATGTCTGCTAATAAACATGAAGTAGACTCCCCATCATTCACCCTATATCTGCTAATACACATGAAGTAGACCCCCCCTCATTCACCCTATATCTGCTAATAAACATGAAGTAGACCCCCTCATTCACCCTATATCTGCTAATAAACATGAAGTAGACCCCCCATCATTCACCCTATATCTGCTAATAAACATGAAGTAGACTCCCCCATCATTCACCCTATATCTGCTAATAAACATGAAGTAGACCCCCCATCTTTTACCCTATGTCTGCTAATAAACATGAAGTAGATCCCCCTCATTCACCCTATATCTGCTAATAAACATTTAGTAGACTCCCCATCATTCACCCTATATCTGCTAATAAACATTAAGTAGACCCCCCTCATTCACCATATATCTGCTAAGAAACATGAGGTAGACCCCCCATCATTCACCCTATATCTGCTAATAAACATGAAGTAGACCCCATTATTCACCCGATATCTGCTAATAAACATGAATTAGATGCCCCCATCATTCACCCTATATCTGCTAATAAACATGAAGTAGACCCCATCATTCACCCTATATCTGCTAATAAACATGAAGTAGACTCCCCCATCATTCACCCTATATCTGCTAATAAACATGAAGTAGACCCCCCATCTTTTACCCTATGTCTGCTAATAAACATGAAGTAGATCCCCCTCATTCACCCTATATCTGCTAATAAACATGAAGTAGACCCCCATCATTCACCCTATATCTGCTAATAAACATGAAGTAGACCCCCATCATTCACCCTATATCTGCTAATAAACATGAAGTAGACCCCCCATCATTCACCCTATATCTGCTAATAAACATGAAGTAGACCCCATCATTCACCCGATATCTGCTAATAAACATGAAATAGACCCCCCCATCATTCACCCTATATCTGCTAATAAACATGAAGTAGACCCCCCCATTCACCCTATGTCTGCTTATAAACATTAAGTAGACCCCCATCATTCACCCTATATCTGCTAATAAACATGAAGTAGACCCCCATCTTTCACCCTATATCTGCTAATAAACATGAAGTAGACCCCCATCATTCACCCAATATCTGCTAATAAACATAAAGTAGACCCCCCATCATTCACCCTATACCTGCTAATAAACATGAAGTAGACCCCCTCATTCACCCTATGTCTGCTAATAAACATGAAGTAGGCCCCCCATCATTGACCCTATGTCCGCTAAGAATCATGAAGTAGACCCCCATCATTCACCCTATATCTGCTAATAAACATGAAGTAGACCCCATCATTCACCCGATATCTGCTAATAAACATGAAATAGACCCCCATCATTCACCCTATATCTGCTAATAAACATGAAGAAGACCCCCTCATTCACCCTATATCTGCTAATAAACATGAAGTAGACCCCCCATCATTCACCCTATATCTGCTAATAAACATGAAGTAAACCCCATCCTTCACCCTATATCTGCTAATAAACATGAAGTAGACCCCCATCATTCACCCTATATCTGCTAATAAACATGAAGTAGACCCCCATCATTCACCCTATGTCTGCTAATAGACATGAAGTAGACCCCCCCTCATTCAGCCTAGATCTGCTAATGAACATGAAGTAGAGCGCCTCATTCACCCTATATCTGCTAATAAACATGAAGTAGACCCCCATCATTCACCCTATATCTGCTAATAAACATGAAGTAGACCCCCTATCATTCACCCTATATCTGCTAATAAACATGAAGTAGACCCCATCATTCACCCTATATCTGCTAATAAACATGAAGTAGACCCCATCATTCACCCTATATCTGCTAATAAACATGAAGTAGACCCCATCATTCACCCTATACCTGCTAATAAACATGAAGCAGACCCCCATCATTCACCCTATATCTGCTAATAAACATGAAGTAGACCCCCATCATTCACCATATATCTGCTAAGAAACATGAGGTAGACCCCCCCATCATTCACCCTATATCTGCTAATAAACATGAAGTAGACCCCATCATTCACCCGATATCTGCTAATAAACATGAAATAGACCCCCATCATTCACCCTATATCTGCTAATAAACATGAAATAGACCCCCATCATTCACCCTATATCTGCTAATAAACATGAAGTAGACTCCCCCCATCATTCACCCTATATCGGCTAATAAACATAAAGTAGACCCCCCATCATTCACCCTATATCTGCTAATAAACATGAAGTAGACCCCCATCATTCACCCTATATGTGCTAATAAACATGAAGTAGACCCCCATCATTCACCCTATACCTGCTAATAAACATGAAGTAGACCCCCTCATTCACCCTATATCTGCTAATAAACATGAAGTAGACCCTCCATCACTCACCCTATATTTTCTACTAAACATGAAGTAGACCCCCATCATTCACCCTATATCTGCTAATAAACATGAAGTAGACCCCCATCATTCACCCTATATCTGCTAATAAACATGAAGTAGACCCCCTCATTCACCCTATGTCTGCTAATAAACATGAAGTAGGCCCCCCATCATTGACCCTATGTCCGCTAAGAATCATGAAGTAGACTCCCCCCATCATTCACCCTATATCTGCTAATACACATGAAGTAGACCCGCCCATTCACCCTATATCTGCTAATAAACATGAAGTAGAACCCCCATCATTCACCCTATATCTGCTAATAAACATGAAGAAGACCCCCTCATTCACCCTATATCTGCTAATAAACATGAAGTAGACCCCCCATCATTCACCCTATATCTGCTAATAAACATGAAGTAGACCCCTATATCTGCTAATAAACATGAAGTAGACCCCCTCATTCACCCTATATCTGCTAATAAACATGAAGTAGACCCCCATCATTCACCCTATATCTGCTAATAAACATGAAGTAGAACCCAATCATTCACCCTATATCTGCCAATAAACATGAAGTAGACCCCCATCATTCACCCTATATCTGCCAATAAACATGAAGTAGACCCCTCATCATTCACCCTATATCTGCTAATAAACATGAAGTTTACCCCCCCCCATCATTCACCCTATATCGGCTAATCAACATGAAGTAGACCCCCATCATTCACCCTATATCTGCTAATAAACATGAAGTAGACCCCCATCATTCACCCTATATCTGCTAATAAACATGAAGTAGACCCCCATCATTCACCCTATATCTGCTAATAAACATGAAGTAGACCCCCATCATTCACCCTATATCTGCTAATAAACATGAAGTAGACCCCCATCATTCACCCTATATCTGCTAATAAACATGAAGTAGACCCCCATCATTCACCCTATATCTGCTAATAAACATGAAGTAGACCCCATCATTCACCCTATATCTGCTAATAAACATGAAGTAGACCCCCATCATTCACCCTATATCTGCTAATAAACATGAAGTAGACCCCCATCATTCACCCTATATCTGCTAATAAACATGAAGTAGACCCCATCATTCACCCTATATCTGCTAATAAACATGAAGTAGACCCCCATCATTCACCCTATATCTGCTAATAAACATGAAGTAGACTCCCCCCATCATTCACCCTATATCTGCTAATAAACATAAAGTAGACCCCCATCACTCCCCCTATATCTGCTAATAAACATGAAGTAGACCCCATCATTCATTCACCCTATATCTGCTAATAAACATGAAGTAGACCCCCTCATTCACCCTATATCTCCTAATAAACATGAAGTAGACCCCATCATTCACCCTATATCTGCTATTAAACATGTAGTAGACTACCCCAGCACTCACGCTATATCTGCTAATAAACATGAAGTAGACCCCCCATTCACCCTATATCTGCTAATAAACATGAAGTAGACCCCCATCATTCAACCTATATCTGCTAATAAACATGAAGTAGACCCCCCTTCATTCCCCCTATATCTGCTAATAAAAATGAAGTAGACCCCATCATTCACCCTATATCTGCTAATAAACATGAAGTAGACCCCCATCATTCACCCTATTCTATATCTGCTAATAAACATGAAGTAGACCCACCATTCACCCTATGTCTGCTTATAAACATTAAGTAGACCACCCCATCATTCACCCTATATCTGCTACTAAACATGAAGTAGACCCCCCTCATTCACCCTATATCTGCTAATAAACATGAAGTAGACCCCCATCATTCAAACTATATCTGCTAATAAACATGAAGTAGACCCCCATCATTCACCCTATATCTGCTAATAAACATGAAGTAGACCCCATCATTCACCCTATATCTGCTAATAAACATGAAGTAGACCCCCATCATTCACCCTATATCTGCTAATAAACATGAAGTAGACCCCATCATTCAACCTATATCTGCTAATGAATATGAAGTAGAATCCCCTTCATTCACACTATATCTGCTAATAACCATGAAGTAGACCACCATCTTTCACCCTATATCTGCTAATAAACATGAAGTAGACCCCCATCATTCACCCTATATCTGCTAATAAACATGAAGAAGACCCCCATCATTCACCCTATATCTGCTAATAAACATGAAGTAGACCCCCATCATTCACTCTATATCTGCTAATAAACATGAAGTAGACCCCCATCATTCACCCTATGTCTGCTAATACACATGAGTAGACCCCCATCATTCACCCTATATCTGCTAATAAACATGAAGTAGACCCCATCATTCACCCTATATCTGCTAATAAACATGAAGTAGACCCCATTATTCACCCTACATCTGCTAGTAAACATGAAGTAGACCCCCATCATTCACCCTATATCTGCCAATAAACATGAAGTAGACCTCCATCATTCACCCTGTATCTGCTAATAAACATGAAGTAGACCCCATCATTCACCCTATATCTGCTAATAAACATGAAGTAGACCCCCTATCATTCACTCTATATCTGCTAATAAACATGAAGTAGACCCCATCATTCACCCTATATCTGCTAATAAACATGAAGTAGACCCCCATCATTCACCCTATATCTGCTAATAAACATGAAGTAGACCCCCATCATTCAACCTATATCTGCTAATAAACATGAAGTAGACCCCCCTTCATTCACCCTATATCTGCTAATAACCATGAAGTAGACCCCCATCTTTCACCCTATATCTGCTAATAAACATGAAGTAGACCCCCATCTTTCACCCTATATCTGCTAATAAACATGAAGTAGACCCCCATCATTCACCCAATATCTGCTAATAAACATAAAGTAGACCCCCCCATCATTCACCCTGTATCTGCTAATAAACATGAAGTAGACCCCCCATTCACCCTATGTCTGCTAATTACCATGAAGTAGACCCCCATCATTCACCCTATATCTGCTAATAAACATGAAGTAGACCCACATCATTCACTCTATATCTGCTAATAAACATGAAGTAGACCCCCATCATTCACCCTATATCTGCTAATAAACATGAAGTAGACCCCCATCATTCACCCTATATCTGCTAATAAACATGAAGTAGACCCCCATCATTCACCCTATATCTGCTAATAAACATGAAGTAGACCCCCATCATTCACCCTATATCTGCCAATAAACATGAAGTAGACCTCCATCATTCACCCTGTATCTGCTAATAAACATGAAGTAGACTCCCCCATCATTCTCCCTATATCTGCTAATAAACATGGAGAAGACCCCCTTATCATTCACCCTATATCTGCTAATAAACATGAAGTAGACCCCCATCATTCACCCTATATCTGCTAATAAACATGAAGTAGAAGCACCCATCATTCACCCTATAACTGCTAATAAACATGAAGTAGACCCCCATCATTCACCCTATATCTGCTAATAAACATGAAGTAGACCCCCATCATTCACCCTATATCTGCTAATAAACATGAAGTAGACCCCCATCATTCACTCTATATCTGCTAATAAACATGAAGTAGACCCCCATCATTCACCCTATATCTGCTAATAAACATGAAGTAGACACCAGCATGCACAATATATCTGCTTATAAACATGAAGTAGACCCCCATCATTCACCCTATATCTGCTAATAAACATGAAGTAGACCCCCATCATTCACCCTATATCTGCTAATAAACATGAAGTAGACCTCCATCATTCACCCTATATCTGCTAATAAACATGAAGTAGACCCCCCATCATTCACCCAATATCTGCTAATAAACATGAAGTAGACCCCCATCATTCACTCTATATCTGCTAATAAACATGAAGTAGACCCCCATCAATCACCCTATGTCTGCTAATAAACATGAAGTAGACCCCCATCATTCACCCTATATCTGCTAATAAACATGTAGTAGACCCCCATCATTCACCCTATATCTGCTAATAAACATGAAGTAGACCCCCTATATCTGCTAATAAACATGAAGTAGACCCCCATCATTCACCCTGTATCTGCTAATAAACATGAAGTAGACCCCATCATTCACCCTATATCTGCTAATAAACATGAAGTAGACCCCCCATCATTCACCCTATATCTGCCAATAAACATGAAGTAGACCGCCATCATTCACCCTGTATCTGCTAATAAACATGAAGTAGACCCCCATCATTCACCCTATATCTGCTAATAAACATGAAGTAGACCCCCATCATTCACCCTATATCTGCTAATAAACATGAAGTAGACCCCCATCATTCACCCTATATCTGCTAATAAACATGAAGTAGACCCCCATCATTCACCCTATACCTGCTAATAAACATGAAGTAGACCCCCATCATTCACCCTATATCTGCTAATAAGCATGAAGCAGACCCCCATTATTCACCCTATATCTGCTAATAAACATGAAGTAGAATCCCCATCATTCACCCTATATCTGCTAATAAACATGAAGTAGACTCCCCCAATCATTCACCCTATATATGCTAATAAACATAAAGTAGAACCCCCATCATTCACCCTATATCTGCTAATAAACAAGAAGTAGACCCCATTCTGCTAATAAACATGAAGTAGAACCCCATCATTCACCCTATATCTGCTAATAAACATGAAGTAGACCCCCATCATTCACCCTATATCTGCTAATAAACATGAAGTAGACCCCCATCATTCACCCTATATCTGCTAATAAACATGAAGTAGACCCCCATCATTCACCCTATATCTGCTAATAAACATGAAGTAGACCCCCCATCATTCACCCTATATCTGCTAATAAACATGAAGTAGACCCCCATCATTCACCCTATATCTGCTAATAAACATGAAGTAGACCCCCATCATTCACCCTATATCTGCCAATAAACATGAAGTAGACCTCCATCATTCACCCTGTATCTGCTAATAAACATGAAGTAGACCCCCATCATTCACCCTATATCTGCTAATAAACATGAAGTAGACCCCCTATCATTCACCCTATATCTGCTAATAAACATGAAGTAGACCCCCTATCATTCACCCTATATCTGCTAATAAACATGAAGTAGACACCCCTATCATTCACCCTATATCTGCTAATAAACATGAAGTAGACCCCCATCATTCACCCTATACCTGCTAATAAACATGAAGTAGACCCCCATCATTCACACTATATCTGCTAATAAGCATGAAGCAGACCCCCATTATTCACCCTATATCTGCTAGTAAACATGAAGTAGACTCCTCCCCATCATTCACCCTATATCTGCTAATAAACATGAAGTAGACCCCCATCATTCACCCTATATCTGCTAATAAACATGAAGTAGACTCCCCCAATCATTCACCCTATATATGCTAATAAACATAAAGTAGAACCCCCATCATTCACCCTATATCTGCTAATAAACATGAAGTAGACCCCCATCATTCACCCTATATCTGCTAATAAACATGAAGTAGAGTCCCCATCATTCACCCTATATCTGCTAATAAACATGAAGTAGACTCCCCCAATCATTCACCCTATATATGCTAATAAACATGAAGTAGACCCCCATCATTCACCCTATATCTGCTAATTAACATGAAGTCGACCCCCATCATTCACCCTATATCTGCTAATAAACATGAAGTAGACCCCCATCCTTCACCCTATATCTGCCAATAAACATGAAGTAGACCACCATCATTCACCCTGTATCTGCTAATAAACATGAAGTAGACCCCATCACTCAGCCTATAACTGCTAATAAACATGAAGTAGACCCCCATCATTCACCCTATATCTGCTAATAAACATGAAGTAGACTCCCATCATTCACCCTATATCTGCTAATAAACATGAAGTAGACCCCATCATTCACCCGATATCTGCTAATAAACATGAAATAGACCCCCCATCATTCACCTTATATCTGCTAATAAACATGAAGTAGACCCCCCTCATTCACCATATATCTGCTAAGAAATATGAGGTAGACCCCCCTTCATTCACCCTATATCTGCTAATAAACATGAAGTAGACCCCATCATTCACCCGATATCTGCTAATAAACATGAAATAGACCCCTCATCATTCACCCTATGTCTGCTAATAAACATGAAGTAGAACCCAATCATTCACCCTATATCTGCCAATAAACATGAAGTAGACCCCCATCATTCACCCTATATCTGCCAATAAACATGAAGTAGACCCCTCATCATTCACCCTATATCTGCTAATAAACATAAAGTAGACCCCCCATCACTCACCCTATATCTGCTAATAAACATGAAGTAGACCCCCACATCATTCACCCCAAATCTCCTAATAAACATGAAGTAGAACCCATCATTCACCCTATATCTGCTAATAAACATGAAGTAGACCCCTCATCATTCACCCTATGTCTGCTAATAAACATGAAGTAGACCCCCCTTCATTCACCCTATATCTGCTAATAAACATGAAGTAGACCAGCTCATTCACCCTTTATCTGCTAATAAACATGAAGTAGACCCTCATCATTCAAACTATATCTGCTAATAAACATGAACTAGACCCCCATCATTCAAACTATATCTGCTAATAAACATGAAGTAGACCCCCCTTCATTCACGCTATATCTGCTAATAAACATGAAGTAGACCCCCCCATTCACCCTATATCTGCTAATAAACATGAAGTAGACCCCCATCATTCAACCTATATCTGCTAATAAACATGAAGTAGACCCCCCTTCATTCAACCTATATCTGCTAATAAACATGAAGTAGACCCCCCTTCATTCACCCTATATCTGCTAATAACCATGAAGTAGACCCCCATCTTTCACCCTATATCTGCTAATAAACATGAAGTACACCCCCATCACTCACCCTATATCTGCTAATAAACATGAAGTAGACCCCATCATTCACCCTATATCTGCTAATAAACATGAAGTAGACCCCCATCATTCACCCTATATCTGCTAATAAACATTAAGTAGACCCCCATCATTCACCCTATATCTGCTAATAAACATGAAGTAGACCCCCCTCATTCACCCTATATCTGCTAATAAACATGAAGTAGACCCCCATCATTCAAACTATATCTGCTAATAAACATGAAGTAGACCCCATCATTCACCCTATATCTGCTAATAAACATGAAGTAGACCCCCATCATTCACCCTATATCTGCTAATAAACATGAAGTAGACCCCATCATTCACCCTATATCTGCTAATAAACATGAAGTAGACCCCATCATTCACCCTATATCTGCTAATAAACATGAAGTAGACCCCATCATTCACCATATGTCTGCTAATAAACATGAAGTAGACCCCCCATCATTCACTCTATATCTGCTAATAAATATGAAGTAGACCCCCTCATCATTCACACTATATCTGCTAATAAACATGAAGTAGACCCCCCATTCACCCTATATCTGCTAATAAACATGAAGTAGACCCCCCATCATTCACCCTATATGTGCTAATAAACATGAAGTAGACCCCATCATCCACCCTATATCTGCTAATAAACATGAAGTAGACCCCCCTGATTCACCCTATATCTGCTAATAAACATGAAGTAGACCCCCTCATTCACCCTATATCTGCTAATAAACATGAAGTAGACCCCCCATCATTCACCCTATATCTGCTAATAAACATGAAGTAGACCCCCATCATTCACCCTATATCTGCTAATAAACATGAAGTAGACCCCCATCATTCACCCTATATCTGCTAATAAACATGAAATAGACCCACCATCTTTCACCCTCCATCTGCTTATAAACATGAAGTAGACCCCCATCATTCACCCTATATCTGCTAATAAACATGAAGTAGACCCCCATCATTCACCCTATATCTGCTAATAAACATGAAGTAGACCCCCATCATTCACCCTATATCTGCTAATAAACATGAAGTAGACCCCCATCATTCACCCTATATCTGCTAATAAACATGAAGTAGACCCCCATCATTCACCCTATATCTGCTAATAAACATGAAGTAGACCCCATCATTCACCCTATATCTGCTAATAAACATGAAGTAGACCCCCATCATTCACCCTATATCTGCTAATAAACATGAAGTAGACCCCCATCATTCACCCTATATCTGCTAATAAACATGAAGTAGACCCCATCATTCACCCTATATCTGCTAATAAACATGAAGTAGACCCCATCATTCACCCGATATCTGCTAATAAACATGAAATAGACCCCCCCATCATTAACCTTATATCTGCTAATAAACATAATAAACATGAAGTAGACCCCCATCATTCACCCTATATCTGCTAATAAACATGAAGTAGACCCCCCATCATTCACCCTATATCTGCTAATAAACATGAAGTAGACCCCCATCATTCACCCTATGTCTGCTAATAAACATGAAGTAGACCCCATCATTCACCCTATATCTGCTAAACATGAAGTAGACCCCCATCATTCACCCTATATCTGCTAATAAACATGAAGTAGACCCCATCATTCACACTATATCTGCTAATAAACATGAAGTAGACCCCCCCAATCACCCTATATCTGCTAATATACACGAAGTAGACCCCCATTTTCACCCTATATCTGCTAATAAACATGAAGTAGACGCACCGATCATTCACCCTATATCTGCTAATAAACATGAAGTAGACCCCCTCATTCACCCTATATCTGCTAATAAACATGAAGTAGACCCCCATCATTCAAACTATATCTGCTAATAAACATGAAGTAGACCCCCATCATTCACCCTATATCTGCTAATAAACATGAAGTAGACCCCCCATCATTCACCCTATATCTGCTAATAAACATGAAGTAGACCCCCATCATTCACCCTATATCTGCTAATAAACATGAAGTAGACAACACCATCATTCTCCCTACATCTGCTATTAAACATGAAGTAGACCCCCTCATTCACCCTATATCTGCTAATAAACATGAAGTAGACCCCCATCATTCACCCTATATCTGCTAATAAACATGAAGTAGACCCCCATCATTCACCCTATATCTGCTAATAAACATGAAGTAGACCCCCTATCATTCACCCTATATCTGCTAATAAACATGAAGTAGACCCCCTATCATTCACCCTATATCTGCTAATAAACATGAAGTAGACACCCCTATCATTCACCCTATATCTGCTAATAAACATGAAGTAGACCCCCATCATTCACCCTATACCTGCTAATAAACATGAAGCAGACCCCCATCATTCACACTATATCTGCTAATAAGCATGAAGCAGACCCCCATTATTCACCCTATATCTGCTAGTAAACATGAAGTAGACTCCCCCAATCATTCACCCTATATATGCTAATAAACATGAAGTAGAACCCCCATCATTCACCCTATATCTGCTAATAAACATGAAGTAGACCCCCATCTTTCACCCTATATCTGCTAATAAACATGAAGTAGACCCCCATCATTCACCCTATATCTGCTAATAAACATGAAGTAGACCCCCATCATTCAAACTATATCTGCTAATAAACATGAAGTAGACCCCTATCATTCACCCTATATCTGCTAATAAACATGAAGTAGACCCCATTATTCACCCGATATCTGCTAATAAACATGAAGTAGACCCCCATCATTCACCCTATATCTGCTAATAACCATGAAGTAGACCCCCATCTTTCACCCTATATCTGCTAATAAACATGAAGTAGACCCCCCCATCATTCACCCTATATCTGCTAATAAACATGAAGTAGACCCCTCATCATTCACCCTATGTCTGCTAATAAACATGAAGTAGACCCCCATCATTCAACCTATATCTGCTAATAAACATGAAGTAGACCCCCATCATTCACCCTATATCTGCTAATAAACATGAAGTAGACCCCCCTCATTCACCCTATATCTGCTAATAAACATGAAGTAGACCCCCATCATTCAAACTATATCTGCTAATAAACATGAAGTAGACCCCCCTCATTCACCCTATATCTGCTAATAAACATGAAGTAGACCCCCTCATTCACCCTATATCTGCTAATAAACATGAAGTAGACCCCCATCATTCAAACTATATCTGCTAATAAACATGAAGTAGACCCCCCTCATTCACCCTATATCTGCTAATAACCATGAAGTAGACCCCCATCTTTCACCCTATATCTGCTAATAAACATGAAGTAGACCCCCATCATTCACCCAATATCTGCTAATAAACATAAACATAAAGTAGACCCCCCCATCATTCACCCTGTATCTGCTAATAAACATGAAGTAGACCCCCCCATTCACCCTATGTCTGCTTATAAACATTAAGTAGACCACCCCATCATTCACCCTATGTCTGCTACTAAACATGAAGTAGACCCCCTCATTCACCCTATAACTGCTAATAAACATGACGTAGACCCCCCCATCATTCACCCTATATCTGCTAATAAACATGAAGTAGACTCCATCATTCACCCGATATCTGCTAATAAACATGAAATAGACCCCCATCATTCACCCTATATCTGCTAATAAACATGAAGTAGACCCCATCAATCACCCTATATCTGCTAATAAACATGAAGTAGACCCCCCCATCATTCACCCTATATGTGCTAATAAACATGAAGTAGACCCCATCATTCACCCTATATCTGCTAATAAACATGAAGTAGACCCCATCATTCACCCTATATCTGCTAATAAACATGAAGTAGACCCCCATCATTCACCCTATATCTGCTAATAAACATGAAGTAGACCCCCATCATTCACCCTATATCTGCTAATAAACATGAAGTAGACCCCATCATTCACCCTATATCTGCTAATAAACATGAAGTAGACCCCCATCATTCACCCTATATCTGCTAATAAACATGAAGTAGACCCCCATCATTCACCCTATATCTGCTAATAAACATGAAGTAGACCCCCATCATTCACCCTATATCTGCTAATAAACATGAAGTAGACCCCCATCATTCACCCTATATCTGCTAATAAACATGAAGTAGACCCCCATCATTCACCCTATATCTGCTAATAAACATGAAGTAGACCCCATCATTCACCCTATATCTGCTAATAAACATGAAGTAGACCCCCATCATTCACCCTATATCTGCTAATAAACATGCAGTAGACCCCATCATTCTCCCGATATCTGCTAATAAGCATGAAGTAGACCCCATCATTCACCCTATATCTGCTAATAAACATGAAGTAGACCCCCATCATTCACCCTATATCTGCTAATAAACATGAAGTAGACCCCATCATTCACCCTATATCTGCTAATAAATATGAAGTAGACCCCCATCATTCACCCTATATCTGCTAATAAACATGAAGTAGACCCCCATCATTCACCCTATATCTGCTAATAAACATGAAGTAGACCCCCATCATTCACCCTATATCTGCTAATAAACATGAAGTAGACCCCCATCATTCACCCTATATCTGCTAATAAACATGAAGTAGACCCCCATCATTCACCCTATATCTGCTAATAAACATGAAGTAGACCCCCATCATTCACCCTATATCTGCTAATAAACATGAAGTAGACCCCCATCATTCACCCTATATCTGCTAATAAACATGAAGTAGACCCCCATCATTCACCCTATATCTGCTAATAAACATGAAGTAGACCCCATCATTCACCCTATATCTGCTAATAAACATGAAGTAGACCCCATCATTCACCCTATATCTGCTAATAAACATGAAGTAGACCCCATCATTCACCCTATATCTGCTAATAAACATGAAGTAGACCCCATCATTCACCCTATATCTGCTAATAAACATGAAGTAGACCCCCATCATTCACTAATCTAATAAACATGAAGTAGACCCCATCATTCACCCTATATCTGCTAATAAACATGAAGTAGACCCCATCATTCACCCTATATCTGCTAATAAACATGAAGTAGACCCCCATCATTCACCCTATATCTGCTAATAAACATGAAGTAGACCCCCATCATTCACCCTATATCTGCTAATAAACATGAAGTAGACCCCCATCATTCACCCTATATCTGCTAATAAACATGAAGTAGACCCCATCATTCACCCTATATCTGCTAATAAACATGAAGTAGACCCCCATCATTCACCCTATATCTGCTAATAAACATGAAGTAGACCCCCATCATTCACCCTATATCTGCTAATAAACATGAAGTAGACCCCATCATTCACCCTATATCTGCTAATAAACATGAAGTAGACCCCCATCATTCACCCTATATCTGCTAATAAACATGAAGTAGACCCCATCATTCACCCTATATCTGCTAATAAACATAAAGTAGACCCCATCATTCACCCTATATCTGCTAATAAACATGAAGTAGACCCCATTATTCACCCGATATCTGCTAATAAACATGAAGTAGACTCCCCCCATCATTCACCCTATATCTGCTAATAAACATAAAGTAGACCCCCATCACTCACCCTATATCTGCTAATAAACATGAGTAGACCCCCATCATTCACCCTATATCTGCTAATAAACATGAAGTAGACCCCCATCATTCAAACTATATCTGCTAATAAACATGAAGTAGACCCCCCCTTCATTCACGCTATATCTGCTAATAAACATGAAGTAGACCCCCATCATTCACCCTATATCTGCTAATAAACATAAAGTAGAACCCCCATCATTCACCCTATATCTGCTAATAAACATGAAGAAGACCCCCTCATTCACCCTATATCTGCTAATAAACATGAAGTAGACCCCCATCATTCACCCTATATCTGCTAATAAACATGAAGTAGACCCCCATCATTCACCCTATATCTGCTAATAAACATGAAGTAGAACCCCCATCATTCACCCTATATCTGCTAATAAACATGAAGAAGCCCCCCTCATTCACCCCATATCTGCTAATAAACATGAAGTAGACCCCCTCATTCACCCTATATCTGCTAATAAACATGAAGTAGACCCCCATCATTCACCCTATATCTGCTAATAAACATGAAGTAGACTCCCCCATCATTCACCCTATATCTGCTAATAAACATGAAGTAGACCCCCTTATCATTCACCCTATATCTGCTAATAAACATGAAGTAGACCCCGGTTCATTCACCCTATATCTGCTAATAAACATGAAGTAGACCCCCATCATTCACCCTATATCTGCTAATAAACATGAAGTAGACCCCCCATCATTCACCCAATATCTGCTAATAAACATGAAGTAGACCCCCATCATTCACTCTATATCTGCTAATAAACATGAAGTAGACCCCCATCATTCACCCTATGTCTGCTAATAAACATGAAGTAGACCCCTCCCCATCATTCACCCTATATCTGCTAATAAACATGAAGTAGAGTCCCCATCATTCACCCTATATCTGCTAATAAACATGAAATAGACCCCCATCATTCACCCTATATCTGCTAATAAACATGAAGTAGATCCACATCATTCACCCTATATCTGCTAATAAACATGAAGTAGACCCCATCATTCACCCGATATCTGCTAATAAACATGAAGTAGACCCCCCTCATTCACCCTATATCTGCTAATAAACATAAAGTAGACCCCCCATCACTCACCCTATATCTGCTAATAAACATGAAGTAGACCCCCCCATCATTCACCCTATATCTGCTAATAAACATGAAGTAGACCCCCATCATTCACCCTATATCTGCTAATAAACATGAAGTAGACCCCCCATCATTCACCCTATATCTGCTAATAAACATGAAGTAGACCCCCCATCATTCACCCTATATCTGCTAATAAACATGAAGTAGAACCCCATCATTCACCCTATATCTGCTAATAAACATGAAGTAGACTCCCCATCGTTCACCCTATATCTGCTAATAAACATGAAGTAGACCCCCATCATTCACCCTATATCTGCCAATAAACATGAAGTAGACCTCCATCATTCACCCTGTATCTGCTAATAAACATGAAGTAGACCCCATCATTCACCCTATATCTGCTAATAAACATGAAGTAGACCCCCATCATTCACCCTATATCTGCTAATAAACATGAAGTAGACCCCCATCATTCACCCTATATCTGCTAATAAACATGAAGTAGACCCCCATCATTCACCCTATATCTGCTAATAAACATGAAGTAGACACCCCTATCATTCACCCTATATCTGCTAATAAGCATGAAGCAGACCCCCATTATTCACCCTATATCTGCTAGTAAACATGAAGTAGACTCCTCCCCATCATTCACCCTATATCTGCTAATAAACATGAAGTAGAGTCCCCATCATTCACCCTATATCTGCTAATAAACATGAAGTAGACACCCCTCATTCACCATATACCAGCTAAGAAACATGAAGTAGACCCCATCATTCACCCTATATCTGCTAATAAACATGAAGTAGACCCCCATCATTCACCCTATATCTGCTAATAAACATGAAGTAGACCCCCATCATTCACCCTATATCTGCTAATAAACATGAGGTAGACCCCATCATTCACCCTATATCTGCTAATAAACATGAAGTAGACCCCATCATTCACCCGATATCTGCTAATAAACATGAAATAGACCCCCCCATCATTCACCCTATATCTGCTAATAAAGATGAAGTAGACCCCCATCATTCACCCTATATCTGCTAATAAACATGAAGTAGACCCACATCATTCACCCTATGTCTGCTAATAAACATGAAGCAGACCCACATTATTCACCCTACATCTGCTAGTAAACATGAAGTAGACTCCTCCCCATCATTCACTCTAAATCTGCTAATAAACATAAGTAGACCCCCCTCATTCACCCTATATCTGCTAATAAACATAAAGTAGACCCCCCCATCATTCACCCTATATCTGCTAATAAACATGAAGTAAACCCCCCATCATTCACCCTATATCTGCTAATAAACATGAAGTAGACCCCCTCATTCACCCTATATCTGCTAATAAACATGAAGTAGACCCCCCATCATTCACCCTATATCTGCTAATAAACATGAAGTAGACCCCCCCATCATTCACCCTATATCTGCTAATAAACATGAAGTAGACTCCCCCATCATTCACCCTATATCTGCTAATAAACATGAAGTAGACCCCCCATCTTTTACCCTATGTCTGCTAATAAACATGAAGTAGATCCCCCTCATTCACCCTATATCTGCTAATAAACATTTAGTAGACTCCCCATCATTCATCCTATATCTGCTAATAAACATGAAGTAGACCCCCCTCATTCACCATATATCTGCTAAGAAACATGAGGTAGACCCCCATCATTCACCCTATATCTGCTAATAAACATGAAGTAGACCCCATCATTCACCAGATATATGCTAATAAACATGAAATAGACCCCCCCATCATTCACCCTATGTCTGCTAATAAACATGAAGTAGAACCCCATCATTCACCCTATATCTGCTAATCAACATGAAGTAGACTCCCCCCATAATTCACCCTATATCTCCTAATAAACATGAAGTAGACCCCTCATCATTCACCCTGTATCTCCTAATAAACATGAAGTAGACTCCCCCATCATTCACCCTATATCTGCTAATAAACATGAAGTAGACCCCCCATCATTCACCCTATATGTGCTAATAAACATGAAGTAGACCCCCCATCATTCACCCTATATCTGCCAATAAACATGAAGTAGACCCCCATCATTCACCCTATATTTGCTAATAAACATGAAGTAGATCCCCATCATTCACCCTATATCTGCTAATAAACATGAAGTAGA
Organism: Protopterus annectens; assembly: GCF_019279795.1. Classification (NCBI taxonomy): domain Eukaryota; kingdom Metazoa; phylum Chordata; order Ceratodontiformes; family Protopteridae; genus Protopterus; species Protopterus annectens. The sequence goes on from NC_056732.1 coordinate 1,809,240,806, forward strand.
CCCCCCATCTTTCACCCTATATGTGCTAATAAACATGAAGTAGACCCCCCATCATTCACCCTGTATTTGCCAATAAACATGAAGTAGACCCCCCATCATTCACCCTATATCTGCCAATAAACATGAAGTAGACCCCCATCATTCACCCTATATCTGCTAATAAACATGAAGTAGACCCCCATCATTCACCCTATATCTGCTAATAAAGATGTAGACCCCCCATTATTCACCCTATATCTGCTAATAAACATGAAGTAGACCCCTCATCATTCACCCTATGTCTGCTAATAAACATGAAGTAGAACCCCATCATTCACCCTATATCTGCTAATAAACATGAAGTAGACCCCCCCATCATTCACCCTATATCTGCCAATAAACATGAAGTAGACCCCCATCATTCACCCTATATCTACCAATAAACATGAAGTAGACACCCCCATCATTCACCCTATATCTGCTAATAAACATGAAGTAGACCCCCCATCATTCACCCTATATCTGCTAATCAACATGAGGTAGACTCCCCCCATAATTCACCCTATATCTCCTAATAAACATGAAGTAGACCCCTCATCATTCACCCTGTATCTCCTAATAAACATGAAGTAGACTCCCCCATCATTCACCCTATATCTGCTAATAAACATGAAGTAGACCCCCCATCATTCACCCTATATGTGCTAATAAACATGAAGTAGACCCCCCATCATTCACCCTATATCTGCCAATAAACATGAAGTAGACCCCCATCATTCACCCTATATCTGCTAATAAACATGAAGTAGACCCCCATCATTCACCCTATATCTGCTAATAAACATGAAGTAGACCCCCATCATTCACCCTATATCTGCTAATAAACATGAAGTAGACCCCCATCTTTCACCCTATATGTGCTAATAAACATGAAGTAGACTCCCCCCATCATTCTCCCTATATCTGCTAATAAACATGAAGTAGACCCTCTTATCATTCACCCTATATCTGCTAATAAATATGAAGTAGACCCCCATCATTCACCCTATATCTGCTAATAAACATGAAGTAGACCCACATCATTCACCGTATATCTGCTAATAAACATTAAGTAGACCCCCATCATTCACTCTATATCTGCTAATAAACATGAAGTAGACCCCCATCATTCACCCTATGTCTGCTAATAAGCATGAATCAGACCCCCATTATTCACCCTACATCTGCTAGTAAACATGAAGTAGACCCCCATCATTCACCCTATATCTGCCAATAAACATGAAGTAGACCTCCATCATTCACCCTGTATCTGCTAATAAACATGAAGTAGACCCCCATCATTCACCCTATATCTGCTAATAAACATGAAGTAGACCCCCATCATTCACCCTATATCTGCTAATAAACATGAAGTAGACTCCCCCAATCATTCTCCCCATATCTGCTAATAAACATGAAGTAGAATCCCCATCATTCACCCTATATCTACTAATAAACATGAAGTAGACCCCCCATCAGTCACCCTATATCTGCTAATAAACATGAAGTAGAACCCCATCATTCACCCTATATCTGCTAATAAACATGAAGCAGACCCCCCCATCATTCACCCTATGTCTGCTAATAAACATGAAGTAGAACCCCATCATTCACCCTATATCTGCTAATAAACATGAAGTAGACCCCCCATCATTCACCCTATATCTGCCAATAAACAAGTAGTAGATCCCCATCATTCACCCGATATCTGCTAATAAACATGTAGTAGACTCCCCCATCATTCACCCTATATCTGCTAATAAACATGAAGTAGAACCCCCATCATTCACCCTATATCTGCTAATAAACATGAAGTAGACCCCCCATCAGTCACCCTATATCTGCTAATAAACATGAAGTAGAACCGCCATCATTCACCCTATATCTGCTAATAAACATGAAGCAGACCCCCCATCAGTCACCCTATATCTGCTAATAAACATGAAGTAGAACCCCCATCATTCACCCTATATCTGCTAATAAACATGTAGTAGACTCCCCATCATTCACCCTATATCTGCTATTAAACATGAAGTAGACTCCCCCATCATTCACCCTATATCTGCTAATAAACATGAAGTAGAACCCCCATCATTCACCCTATATCTGCTAATAAACATGAAGTAGACCCCCCATCAGTCGCCCTATATCTGCTAATAAACATGAAGTAGAACCACCATCATTCACCCTATATCTGCTAATAAACATGAAGCAGACCCCCCATCATTCACCCTATATATGCTAATAAACATGAAGTAGACTCCCCATCATTCACTCTATATCTGCTATTAAACATGAAGTAGACTCCCCCATCATTCACCCTATATCTGCTAATAAACATGAAGTAGAACCCCCATCATTCACCCTATATCTGCTAATAAACATGAAGTAGAACCGCCATCATTCACCCTATATCTGCTAATAAACATGAAGTAGACCCCCATCATTCACCCTATATCTGCTAATAAACATGAAGTAGACCCCCCATCATTCACCCTATATCTGCTAATAAACATGAAGTAGACCCCCCATCATTCACCCTATATCTGCTAATAAACATGAAGTAGACTCCCCAATCATTCACCCTATATCTGCTAATAAACATGAAGTAGAATCCCCATCATTCACCCTATATCTGCTAATAAACATGAAGTAGACCCCCCATCAGTCACCCTATATCTGCTAATAAACATAAAGTAGAACCCCCATCATTCACCCTATATCTGCTAATAAACATGAAGCAGACCCCCCCATCATTCACCCTATGTCTGCTAATAAACATGAAGTAGAACCCCATCATTCACCCTATATCTGCTAATAAACATGAAGTAGACTCCCCCATCATTCACCCTATATCTGCTAATACACATGAAGTAGAACCCCCATCATTCACCCTATATCTGCTAATAAACATGAAGTAGACCCCCCATCATTCACCCTATATCTGCCAATAAACAAGTAGTAGATCCCCATCATTCACCCGATATCTGCTAATAAACATTTAGTAGACTCCCCATCATTCATCCTATATCTGCTAATAAACATGAAGTAGAACCCCCATCATTCACCCTATATCTGCTAATAAACATGAAGTAGACCCCCCATCAGTCACCCTATATCTGCTAATAAACATGAAGTAGAACCGCCATCATTCACCCTATATCTGCTAATAAACATGAAGCAGACCCCCCATCATTCACCCTATATATGCTAATAAACATGAAGTAGACCCCCCATCATTCACTCTATGGTAGTTTACCTAATCGTTATTCGGTTTCTGCTTATACAAGTGGTACAGTGAATTGTTTTCTGTTTAAACTGTAAGCTTTGGCCAACTGAGACCTACATGAGTGGAGTTAAGTAGATTTTTATCTGCACTTTTATGAAATAATACACAATTTAAAGTAATTTGTTTGTGTTGCATTGAGCAATATCTAGCTGGAAGTTGACTGTTTTTTCAGTAGGTCCCTACCCACCCTCCCTGTTTTTGTCTTGGTGTTAATCTTGGTGGCTTTAAAACTGCCTGCCCCTCTTGTAAGTTGCACTTGGATACTCCTCCTGGGCCCATCTCATTTGCTCACTCAAAAAAAAAAAAAAAAAAATGTATCTGCTTTTTCTGTATTTGTGTATCTTCCTACTTTATTTTGCTTTTGCGTCATCTTAAAAGTACTCAGTTGTATTTATTACTGCTTGGTGTAACTCATTCTAAGCCTTTTAGTTTAAGCACTTGGGCTTCAGTCCAGTTGTTTTACATTAAGAAGGTTTGTGGTCTGCACTGTAGTGGCAGGACATGTAGCTTGCATCCTTCTAAGTTGGAAACTGCTGATTGAGGGCTCAGTGTCTATTATTCTAAAAGTGTATTAATTCTGGTTAAAGCACTTGGGCTTCAGGCCAGTTATTTTACATTAAGAGGGTTCGTGGTCTGCACTCTTGTGGGAGGAGTGGCTGGACTCTGCCCTTCCGAGCTAGGAATTTCTGGTTAAAGGTTTTTAGTGCCTGCATATTTGAACTGCTTCTTACTGAAACTGGTACACCTTGTTTGCTGTAGCATAGACTAGATCCAGGCCTGCTGAATCTAGCTTTGTTTGTATAACTTGAGCACTAATCCAGGCATTCTTTAAAGTATTCAATTGTATTTATTACTGCTTGGTAGTAACTTGATTAAAGTGTAGCTATCATTCTAAGTCTTTTGGATTAAGCACTTGGGCTTCAGACCAGTTGTTTTACATTAGCAAGGTGTGTGGCCTGTACTGTGGTGGCAGGACAGGTAGCTTACATCCTTCTAAGTTGGGAACTGCTGATTGAGGGCTCAGTGTCTGTTATTCTAAAAGTGTATTAATTCTGGTTTAAGCACTTGGGGTTCAGGCCAGTTATTTTACATTAAGAGGGTTCGTGGTCTGCACTCTTGTGGGAGGAGAGGCTGGACTCTGCCCTTCTGAGCTGGGAATTTCTGGTTAAAGGCTTATAGTGCCTGCATATTTGAACTGCTTCTTACTGAAATTGGTACACCTTGTTTGCTGTAGCATAGACTAGATCCAGGCCTGCTGAATCTAGCTTTGTTTGTATAACTTGAGCACTAATCAAGGCATTCTTTAAAGTATTCAATTGTATTTATTACTGCTTGGTAGTAACTTGATTAAAGTGTAGCTATCATTCTAAGTCTTTTGGATTAAGCACTTGGGCTTCAGACCAGTTGTTTTACATTAGGAAGGTTTGTGGCCTGCACTGTGGTGGCAGGACAGGTAGCTTACATCCTTCTAAGTTGGGAACTGCTGACTGAGGGCTCAGTGTCTGTTATTCTAAAAGTGTATTAGTTCTGGTTTAAGCACTTGGGTTTCAGGCCAGTTATTTTACATTAAGAAGGTTCATGGTCTGCACTCTTGTGGGAGGAGAGGCTGGACTCTGCCCTTCTGACCTGGAAATTTCTGGTTAAAGGCTTAAAGTGCCTGCATATTTGAACTGTTTCTTACTGAAATTGGTACACCTTGTTTGCTGTAGCATCGACTAGATCCAGGCCTGCTGACTCTAGCTTTGTTTGTATGCTTGTTGTTTATTTGCTTGTTATTTCCCTGAAATGCTAATTCCACCTAAAATGCGGATTTTCAGTGCTTCTGTGGATCCCTAGTGATATCTGCATTGCTTACTGTACTTATTTCCTTGTTTCACTTGAATGGAAGTTACTGTTTGTCGTTTTTGCATTTAAGTTACCTGTAGCACATTGCATTTAAGTTATCTGGCACTTGCTCACTAAAGCAATTATATAAGTCAGCACTAAAAAATTAAAAGCACTACACCCTCACAAACTCCCCTTGAGTACCTTGTTCCCCACTGGCCCATTTTTTTCAATTATAAAGGAAATCTCAATACTATTCTAGCATGTCCAAAGGACAGTTGTCAATCTCCTCACTGGTCCAGCTGGTGAATCTGGGAATCTTGAGGCAATGTTACAACTGCCTCATGTACCCAGACAACCCTCTCCTCCTCCCAACAAATTCCAACACATGTGAGAGATGCAACCATATAGCCAAACTGGAGGATAAGCTCTCTCAACTCAGTACTTGAGTAACCAGTCAGGAGGAAAAGGAAACCACACTCACTACAACTCCAGTCTCACATAGACCTACCATGACAGCAAACCAAACACATAAACACACAAAAACATACTCGGAGGCTCTAAATAAAAATCTGCCTAAGCAGCAGAGACCTCCAAAGCAGACACCCAAGCAACCGCTACCCCAAAACAAAACACGTGCAACACATAGCTCACAAAGCCAGTGTGCCAAACAGTCCTTAAGGCTAAACAACACACCTGATACACTTGTAATAGGTGACTCTATCATCAGGCACACTGACGTCCCGCTCACCAGGCTGAACAAGGAGAAGGTCACGGTGAGCTGCCTGTCGGGCGCTAGGATCCGCCACATAACACAAGCACTCAGGTCACTCCAAGGCAAGTACAAATATGACTCAGTCATTGTCCATGCTGGTGTGAATGACCTGAGACGTACCTCCCTGGACTACATAAAAAGAGACATAGAGGAGGTCTCCGAGCATGTAGCCCAGGCCGGTATGACCCTGACCTTGAGTAGCATCTTACCCTCACCAAGAATGATGCCACAATATGAAGACAAGATGATCAATTTCAACAATTGGCTTAAGTATTGGTGTAATTCAAAGGGGATCCAATGCCTGTCAGCCTGGGATGACATGCTCGACAAGCCACGATGCTTCACTAGGGACGGCTTGCACCTATCACCCCTGGGCTTTCGGATATTGGCAAAGGCTCTTGCTACCCCCATAGTGCCTTTTTTAGGCAAGGCTCAAAAGACAAACCCACCTCCATAGGTATCACAAGGGATAAGAAACTAAGAGTAATGCCACTCAACGCCAGAAGTCTAAACCTCAAGATGCATGCACTCAAAACTCTCCTTAGCGTGGAGAACATCGATATCTGTGCAGTAACAGAAACCTGGTTCAAGGCTCCCGAGAGCACCCCAGCACTACCAGGTTATACCTCATACCATGCTTTTCGGCCCCAAAACTTGAACCGAACCACAAAAGGAGGGGGAGTATCAATATTCATCAAAGATACCCACATCTCCAGGTTGGTGGCACAGCATGAAGCATCAGAGACTATCCATGTGCAACTAACAGTGGGTAAAACTGCCTTCCAGTTTATAGCCTGCTACAGACCACCCTCCCAAACCCAGGAACTCTACTTGGCCTTCCTGAGAACACTGGAAAATATGAAGGTCTCTCCAAACACCATTATATTGGGCGACTTCAACTACCGAAACATAGACTGGGAGCATTACTCTAGCTCCAACACCCTAGCCCAAAGGTTCCTAGAATTTATAAACTCAAATGCTATGGAACAACTTGTTACCACTCCCACAAGAGGGAAAAATATACTGGACCTGATCATCACCAACATGGGGACACTATGCTCCAGACCAGAAGTGTATCCCTCACTGGTAAGATCAGACCATAAACTAATCTCACTGGATATTCACATCCCGACCCCACCCCCTGCCCAGAAAACCACAGTGAAAAACTTCTCTAATGCAAATTTCACACTCCTCAAAACCGAGGTGGAATCCTTCAAAGCCCCCGGGCCTGTGGAAAATATGGCCCAGACTGCAGAATCCTTTATAAATGCATTCTATGAACACCTTCAGGAATGCATGGATCATGCAATCCCAAATAAAACCAAGACCCAATCCTCCAAAGGCAGACGTCCTGTCTGGTGGACCCCAGCCATAAACAAACTATACAATAGAAGGAGGAAGCTACTACATGATAGAGTGAAATCCCAAAAAGGGACGGCATCTCTGATCAGTATTAGCAAAAAACTACGGGCACTCATAAAATCGTCTAAGGCCAGCTTAGCCTAGTGATACTAACCTGGTCAAAAAAGGATAAAGAAAATATAAAAGGCCTATGTGTGTTTGCATGTGTTTATCCTCTGCGTGATGAATACTTGCTACATGAAGGGTGGGGCGTGTTTCATCTTGTGATTATATATAGCTGCAGCATCTATTGTTTGGGGAGGTAAGTATACAAATACCTTAGTACACTATGACTTGGGTAACGTTTCTCAGACATGTGACTAAAGCATCATCATTATCACCTGGGCTATAAATATTGTTTGTAAGTCTAGATACACTAGGTGCTCTGTGTCTGTAAGTCTAGGTACACTAAGTGTTCTGTGTGTCTGTAGGTCTAGGTACACTATGTGTTCTGTGTCTGTAGGTCTAGATACACTAAGTGCTCTGTGTCTGTAAGTCTATGTACACTAAGTGTTCTGTGTCTGTAAGTCTAGGTACACTTAATGCTCTCTGTGTCTGTAGGTCTAGGTACACTAAGTGCTCTCTGTGTCTGTAAGTCTAGGTACACTAAGTGTTCTGTGTCTGTAAGTCTAAGTACACTTAGTGCTCTCTGTGTCTGTAGGTCTAGGTACACTAAGTGCTCTGTGTCTGTAGGTCTAGGTACACTAAGTGTTCTGTGTGTCTGTAGGTCTAGATACATTAGGTGCTCTGTGTCTGTAAGTCTAGGTACACTAAGTGTTCTGTGTGTCTGTAGGTCCAGGTACACTAAGTGATCTGTGTGTCTGTAGGTCTAGATACACAAAGTGCTCTGTGTTTCTGTAGGTCAAGGTACACTAAGTGCTCTCTGTGTCTGTAGGTCTAGGTACACTAAGTGTTCTGTGTGTCTGTACGTCTAGGTACACTAAGGGCTCTGAGTATTTGTAGGTCTAGGTACACTAAGTGCTCTGTGTGTCTGTAGGTCTAGGTGCACTACGTGTTCCGTGTGTCTGTAGGTCTATGAACACTAAGTGCTCTGTGTCTGTAGGTCTAGGTACACTAAGTGCTCTGTGTGTCTTTAGGTCTAGGTACACTAAGTGCTCTGTTTGTCTGTAGGTCTAGGTACACTAAGTGGTCTGTGTGTCTGTAGGTGTAGGTACACTAAGTGCTCTCTGTGTCTGTTGGTCTAGGTACACTATGTGTTCCGTGTGTCTGTAGGTCTAGGTAGACTAAGTGTTCTGTGTGTCTGCAGGTCTAGATACACTAAATGTTCTGTGTGGCTGTAGGTCTAGGTACACTAAGTGCCCTGAGTGTCTGTAGGTCTAGGTACACTAAGTGCTCTGTATGTCTATAAGTCTAGGTACACTAAGTGTTCCATGTGTCGGCAGTTCTAGGTACACTAAGTGTTCTATGTGTCTGCAGGTCTAGGTACACTAAGTGCTCTGTGTGTCTGTAGGTCTAGTTACACTAAGTGTTCCGTGTGTCTGTAGGTCTAGGTACACTAAGTGCTCTGTGTGTCTGTAGGTGTACGTACACTAAGTGCTCTCTGTGTCTGTAGGTCTCGGTACACTATGTGTTCTCTGTGTCTGTAGGTCTAGGTACACTAAGTGCTCTGTGTGTCTGTAGGTGTAGGTACACTAAGTGCTCTCTGTGTCTGTTGGTCTAGGTACACTATGTGTTCTGTGTGTCTGTAGGTCTAGGTACACTAAGTGATCTCTGTGTCTGTAGGTCTAGGTAGACTAAGTGTTCTGTGTGTCTGCAGGTCTAGATACACTAAATGTTCTGTGTGGCTGTAGGTCTACATAACCTAAGTGCTCTGTTAGTCTGTACGTCTAGGTACACTAAGTGTTCGGTGTGTCTGTAGGTCTGCGTACACTAACTGCTCTGTGTATCTGTAGGTCTAGGTACACTAAGTGATCTCTGTGTCTGTAGGTCTAGGTAGACTAAGTGTTCTGTGTGTCTCTGTCTAGGTACACTGCTCTGTGTCTGTGGTCTAGTACACTATCAGCACACTAAGTGCTCTGTCTGTCTTTTGGTCTAGGTACACTAAGTTTTATGTGTCGCTAGGTCTAGTACACTAAGTGTGCTGTGTGTCTGTAGGTCTAGGTACACCAACTGCTCTGTGAATCGGTCGGTTTAGGTTCACTGACTGTTCTGTGTGTCTGTAGGTTTAGGTACACTAAGTGCTCTGTGTGTCTTTTGATCCAGGTACACTAAGTTTTATGTGTCGCTAGGTCTAGTTTAACTAAGTGTTCTATGTGTCTGTAGGTCTAGGTACACGAAGTGTTCTGTATCCGTACGTCTAGGTATACTAAGTGCTCTGTTTGTCTATAGGTGTAGGTACACTAAGTCCTCTGTGTGTCTGTAGATCTAGGTACACTAAATGTTCTGTGTGGCTGTAGGTCTACCTACACTAAGTACTCTGTGTGTCTGCAGGTCTAGGTACAGTAAGTGCTCTGTGTGTCTGAAGGTCTGGGTACACTAAGTGCACTGTGTGTCTGAAGGTCTGCGTACACTGACTGCTTTGTGTGTCTATAGGTCTAGGTACACTAAGTGCTCTGTTTGTCTGTAGGTCTAGGTACACTAAGTGTTCTGTGTGTCTGTAGGGCTAGGTACACCAACTGCTCTGTGTATCTGTAGGTCTAGGTACACTAAGTGTTCTGTGAATCTGTAGGTTTAGGTGCACTAAGTGCTCTGTGTATCTGTAGATCTAGGTACACTGAGTGTTCTGTGTGTCTGTAGGTTTAGGTACACTAAGTGCTCTGTGTGTCTTTAGGTCTAGGTATGCTAGGTTTTATGTCTCAGTAGGTCTAGGTACACTAAGTGTTCTATGTGTCTGTAGGTCTAGGTACATTAAGTGTTCTGTATCTGTACGTCTAGGTACAATAAGTGCTCTGTGTGTCTAGGTCTAGGTAAACTAAGTGCTCTGTGTGTCTCTAGGTCTAGGTAGACTAAGTGCACTTTGTGTCTGCAGGTCTAGGTACATTAAGTGTTCTGTGTGTCTGTAGGTCTAGGTACACTAAGTGCTCTGTGTTTCTGTAGGTCTCGGTAAACTAAATCTTCGGTGTGTCTGTAGGTCTAGGTACACTAAGTGCTCTGCCTGTCTGTAGGTCTAGGTACACTAAGTGTTCTGTGTGTCTGTAGGTTTAGGTACACTAAGTGCTCTGTGCGTCTTTAGGTCTAGTTACACCAAGGGCTCTGTGTGTCTGTAGGTCTAGGTACACTAAGTGCTCTGTCTGTCTGTAGGTCTAGATACACTAAGTGCTCTGTGTGTCTGTAGGTCTAGGTACACTATATGTTCTGTGTGTCTGTAGGTCTAGGTACACTAAGTGCTCTCTGTGTCTGTAGGTCTAGGTATACTAAGTGATCTGTTTGTCTGTTGGTCTAGGTACACTAAGTGTTCTGTGTCTGTAGGTCTAGGTAAACAAAGTGTTCTGTGTGTCTGTAGGTCTAGGTAATCGAAGAGCTCTGTTTGTCTGTAGGTCTAGGTACACTACGTGCTCTGTGTGTCTGTATGTCTAGGTAAACTAAGTGCTGTGTGTGTGTCTGTAAGTCTAGGTACACTAAGTGCTCTTTGTGCCTGTAGGTCTAGGTACTCTAAGTTTTCATTGGGTCTGTAGGTCTAGATACACTAAGTGATCTGTGTGTCTGTAGATCTAGGTACACTAAGTTCTCCGTGTGTCTGTAGGTCTAGGTACACAAAGTGCACTGTGTGTCTGTAGGTCTAGGTACACTAAATGTTCTGTGTGTCTGTACGTCTACATACACTAAGTGCTCTGTGTCAGTAGGTCTAGGTACACTAAATGTTCTGTGTGTCTGTAGGTATACATAAACTAAGTGCTCTGTGTGTCAGTAGGTCTAGGTACAGTAAGTGCTCTGTGTGTCTGAAGGTCTGGGTACACTAAGTGCTCTGTGTGTCTGTAGGTCTATGTACACTAAGTGCTCTGTGTCTGTAGCTAGGTACACTGAGTGCTCTGTGTGTCTTTAGGTCTAGGTACACTAATTGCTCTCTGGGTCTGCAGGTATAGGTACACTAAGTGTTCTGTGTGTCTGTATGTCTAGGTACACTAAGTGCTCTTTGTGCCTGTAGGTCTAGGTACACTAAGAGCTCTGTGTGTCTGTAGGTCTAGATAAACTAAGTGCTCTGTGTGTCTGTAGGTCTAGGTACACTAAGTTTTCCGTGTGTCTGTAGGTCTAGGTGCACTAAGTGCTCTGTGTGTCTGTAGGTGTAGGTACACTAAGTGATCTGTGTGTCTGTAGGTCTAGGAACACTATGTGTTCTGTGTGTCTGTCGGTCTAGGTACACTAAATGTTGTGTGTGTCTATAGGTCTAGGTACACTAAATGTTCTGTGTGGCTGTAGGTCTAGGTACAGTAAGTGCTCTGTGTATCTCAAGATCTGGGTACACTAATTGCTCTTTGTGTTTGAAGGTCTGCGTACACTAACTGCTTTGTGTCTATAGGTCTAGGTACACTAAGTGCTCTGTGTGTTTGTAGGTCTAGGTACACTAATTACTCTGTGTGTCTGTAGGTCTAGGTACACTAAGTGCTCTGTGTGTCTGTAGGTCTAGGTACAGTAAGTGTACTGTGTGCCTGTATTTCAAGGTACACTAAACGTTCTGTATGTCTGTAGCTCTTGGTTCACTAAGTGTTCTGTGTGTCTGTAGGTCTAGGTACATTAAGTGTTCTTTGTGTCTGTAGGTCTAGGTAAACAAAGTGTTCTGTGTGCCTGTAGGTCTAGTTAATCTAAGAGCTCTGTTTGTAGGTCTAGGTACACTTAGTGCTCTGTGTGTCTATAGGTCTAGGTAAACTAAGTGCTCTGTGTGTCTGTAAGTCTAGGTGCACTAAGTGCTCTGTGTGTCTGTAGGTCTAGGTACACTAAGTGCTCTGTGTGCCTGTAGGTCTAGGTACTCTAAGTTTTCAGTGTCTCTGTAGGTCTAGATACACTAAGTGATCTGTGTGTCTCTAGATCTAGGTACACTAAGTTCTCCATGTGTATGTAGGTCTAGGTACACAATGTGCTCTGTGTGTCTGTAGGTCTAGGTACACAAAGTGCTCTGTGTGTCTGTAGGTCTACGTACACTAAGTTCTCTGTGTGTCACTAGGTCTAGGTACACTAAATATTCTGTGTGTCTGTAGGTCTAGATACACTAAGTGATCTGTCTCTCTGTAGGTCTAGATACACTAAGTGATCTTTGGGTCTGTAGATATAAGTACACTAAGTTCTCTGTGTGTCTGTAGGTCTAGGTGCACCACGTGCTCTGTGTGTCTGTAGGTCTAGGTACACAAAGTACTCTGTGTGTCTGTAGGTCTACATACACTAAGTGCTCTGTGTGTCTGTTGGTCTAGGTACACTAAGTGCTCTCTGTGTCTGAAGGTGTAGGTACACTAATTGCTCTCTCTGTCTGTAGGTCTAGGTACACTAAGTGCTCTGTATGTCTGTAGGTCTACATACACTAAGTGCTCTGTGTGTCTGTAGGTCTAGGTACACTAAGTGCTCTGTGTTTCTGTAGGTGTAGGTACACTAAGTGATGTGTGTGTCTGTAGGTATAGGTACACTATGTGTTCTGTGTGTCTCTTGGTCTAGGTACACTAAGTACTCTGTGTGTCTTTAGGTCTAGGTACACTAAGTGTTCTGTGTGTCTGTAAGTCTAGGTACACTAAATGTCTGTGTGACTGTAGGTCTACCTGCACTAAGTGCTCTGTGTGTCTGTAGGTCTAGGTACAGTAAGTGCTCTGTGTGTCTGAAGGTCTGGGTATACTAATTGCTCTTTGTGTCTGACGGTCTGCGTACACTAACTGCTCTGTGTTTATAGGTCTAGGTGAACTAAGTGCTCTGTGTGTCTGTAGGTCTAGGTACATTAATTGCTCTGTGTGTCTGTAGGTCTAGGTACACTAAGTGCTCTGTGTGTCTGAAGGTCTAGGTACACTAAGTGTTCTGTGTGTCTGTAGGTCTAGGTACAATAAGTGCTCTGTGTGTCTGTAGGTCTAGGTACACTAAGTGTTCTGTGTGTCTGTAGGTCTAAGTACAATAAGTGCTCTGTGAGTCTGTAGGTGTAGGTACACTAAGTCCTCTGTGTGTCTGTAGGTCTAGGTACACAATGTGTTCTGTGTGTCTGTAGGTCTAGGTACACTAAGTGCTCTGTGTGTCTGTAGATCTAGGTACACTAAGTGTTCTGTGTGTCTGTAGGTCTAGGTACACTAAATGCTCTGTGTGGCTTTAGGTCTACCTACACTAAGTACTCTGTGGGTCTGCAGGTCTAGGTACAGTAAGTAGTGCTCTGTGTGTCTAGGTCTAGGTAAACTAAGTGCTCTGTGTGTCTTTAGGTCTAGGTACACTAAGTGCAGTTTGTGTCTGCAGGTCTAGGTACACTAAGTGTTTTGTGTGTCTGTAGGTCTAGGTACACTGTGTTCTGTGTGTCTGTAGGTCTAGGTACACTAAGTGCTCTGTGTTTCTGTAGGTCTCGGTAAACTAAATCTTCTGTGTTTCTGAAGGTCTGGGTACACTAAATGCCCTGTGTGTCTGAAGGTCTGCGTACACTGACTGCTTTGTGTGTCTGTAGGTCTAGGTACACTAAGTGTTCTGTGTGTCTGTAGGTCTAGGTACACCAACTGCTCCGTGTATCTGTAGGTCTAGGTACACTAAGTGTTCTGTGTATCTGTAGGTTTAGGTGCACTAAGTGCTCTGTGTATCTGTAGGTCTAGATTCACCAGCTGCTCTGTGTATCTATAGCTCTAGTACACTGAGTGTTCTGTGTGTCTGTAGGTTTAGGTACACTAAGTGCTCTGTGTGTCTCTAGGTCTAGGTACACTAGGTCCACTTTGTGTCTGCAGGTCTAGGTAAACGAAATCTTCTGTGTGTCTGTAGGTCTAGGTACACTAAGTGCTCTGTCTGTCTGTAGGTCTAGGTACACTAAGTGCTCTGTGTGTCTTTATGTCTGGTTACACCAATGGCTCTGTGTGTCTGTAGGTCTAGGTACACTAAGTGCTCTGTGTGTCTGTAGGTTTAGTTACACTAATTTTTCTGTGTGTCTGTAGGTCTAGGTGCACTAAATGCTCTGTGTATCTTTATGTCTTGGTACAATAAGTGTTCTGTGTGTCTGTAAATCTAGGTGCACAAAGTGCTCTGTGTGTCTGTAGGTCTACATACACTAAATATTCTGTGTGTCTGTAGATCAAGGGTACACGAAGTGCTCTGTGTGTCTGTAGGTCTAGGTACACTATATGTTCTGTGTGTCTGTAGGTCTAGGTACACTAAGTGCTCTGTGTGTCTGTAGGTCTAGGTACACTAAGTGTTCTGTGCCTGTAAGTCTAGGTACACTTAGTGCTCTCTGTGTCTGTAGGTCTAGGTATACTAAGTGCTCTGTGTGTATAGGTCTAGGTACACTAAGTGTTCTGTGTGTCTGTAGGCTTAGGTACACTAAGTGTTCTGTGTGTCTGTAGGTCTAGTACACTAAGTGCTCCATGTGTCTGTAGGTCTAGTTACACTAAGTGTTCTGTGAGTCTGTACGTCCAGGTACACTAAGTGCTCTATGTGTCTTTGGGGCTAGTTACACCAAGTGCTCTGTGTGCCTGTAGGTCTAGGTACACTAAGTGTTCTGTGTGTTTGTAGGTCTAGGTAAACCATGTGCTCTGTGTGTCTTTAGGACTAATTACACCAAGTGCTCTGTGTGTCTGTAGGTCTAGGTACACTAAGTGCTTTGTGTGTCTGTAGGTCTAGGTACACTAAGTGATCTGTGTGTCTGTAGGTGTAGGTACACTAATTTTTCTGTGTGTCTGTAGGTCTAGGTACACTAAATGTTCTGTGTGTCTGTAGGTCTAGGTACACTAAGTGTTCTGTGTGTCTACGGGTCTAGGTACACTAAGTGCTCTGTGTATCTGTAGGTCTAGGTACACTAAGTGCTCTGTGTGTCTGTAACTCTAGGTACACTAAGTGTTCTGTGTGTTTGTAGGTCTAGGTACATTAAGTTTTCTGTGTGTCTCTAGGTCTTCTTACACTATGTGCTCTGTGCGTCTTTACGTCTAGGTACATCAAGTGTTCTGTGTGTCTGTAGGTCTATGTACACTAAGTGCTCTGTTTGTCTGTAGGTCTATGTACACTAAGTGCTATATTTGTCTGTAGGTCTAGGTACAGTAAGTGCTCTGTGTATCTGAAGGTCCGGGTACACTAATTGCTCTTTGTGTCTGAAGGTCTGCATACACTAACTGCTCTGTGTCTATAGGTCTAGGTACACTAAGTGCTCTGTGTTTCTGTAGGTCTAGGTACACTATGTGTTCTGTGTGTCTGTCGGTCTAGGTACACTAAGTGCTCTGTGTGTCTCTAGGTCTAGGTACACTAAGTGTTCTGTGTGTCTGTAGGTTTAGGTACACCAACTACTCTGTGTATCTCTCGGTCTAAGTACACTGAGTGTTCTGTGTGTCTGTAGGTCTAGGTACACTAAGTGCACTCTGTGTCTGTAGGTCTAGGTACACTAAGTGCTGTGTCTGTCTGTAGGTCTAGGTAC
Source organism: Protopterus annectens (assembly GCF_019279795.1). Classification (NCBI taxonomy): domain Eukaryota; kingdom Metazoa; phylum Chordata; order Ceratodontiformes; family Protopteridae; genus Protopterus; species Protopterus annectens. Next base: position 1,809,256,631 of record NC_056732.1, read on the forward strand.
ACTAAGTGTTCTGTGTGTCTGTAGGTCTAGGTACACTAAGTGCTCTGTGTTTTTGTAGGTCTCGGTACACTAAATGTTCTGTGTGTCTGTAGGTCTAGGTACAATAAGTGCTCTGTCTGTAGGTCAAGGTACACTAAGTGTTCTGTGTGTCTGTAGGTCTAGGTACACAAAGTGCTCTGTGTGTCTGTAGGTTTAGGTAAACTAATTTTTCTGCGTGTCTGTAGGTCTAGGAACACTAAGTGCTCTGTGTGTCTTTAGGTCTAGGTACAATAAGTGTTCTGTGTGTCTGTAGGTCTAGGCACACTAAGTGCTCTGTGTGTCTGTAGGTCTAGGTACACTAAATGTTCTGTGTGTCTGTAGGTCTAGGAGCAGTAAGTGCTCTGTGTGTCTGAAGGTCTGGGTACATTAACTGCTCTATGTCTATAGGTCTAGGTACACTAAGGGCTCTGTTTGATTGTAGGTCTAAGTACACTAAGTGGTCTGTGTGTCTGTAGGTATAGGTACACCAACTGCTCTGTGTATCTGTAGGTCTAGGTACACTAAATGTTCTGTGTGTCGGTTGGTCTAGGTACACTGACTGTTCTGAGAGTCTGTAGGTTTAGGTACACTAAGTGCTCTGTGTGTCTTTTGGTCTAGGTACACTAAGTTTTATGTGTCGCTAGGTCTAGGTACACTAAGTGCTCTGTGTGTCTTTTGGTCTAGGTTCACTACGTTTTATGTGTCGCTAGGTCTAGGTACACTAAGTGTTCTATGTGTCTGTAGGTCTAGGTACACTATGTGTTCTGTATCCGTACATCTAGGTATACTAAGTGCTCTGTGGGTCTGTAGGTCTAGGTACACTAAGTGCTCTGTGTGTCTGCAGGTGTAGGTACACTAAGTGCTCTGTGTGTCTGTAGATCTAGGTACACTAACTGCTCTCTGTGGCTGTAAGTCTACCTACACTAAGTTCTCTGTGTGTCTGCAGGTCTAGGTACAGTAAGTGCTCTGTGTGTCTGAAGGTCTGGGTACACTAAGTGCTCTGTGTGTCTGAAGGTCTGAGTACACTGACTGCTTTGTCTGTCTATAGGTCTAGGTACACTAAGTGCTCTGTTTGTCTGTAGGTCTAGGCACACTAAGTGTTCTGTGTGTCTGTAAGTCTAGGTACACCAACTGCTCTGTGTATCTGTAGGTCTAGGTACACTAACTGTTCTGTGTATCTGTAGGTTTAGGTGCACTAAGTGCTCTGTGTATCTGTAGGTCTAGGTACACCAGCTGCTCTGTGTATCTGTAGGTCTAGGTACACTGAGTGTTCTGTGTGTCTGTAGGTTTAGGTACACTAAGTGCTCTGTGTGTCTTTAGGTCTAGGTATGCTAAGTTTTATGTGTCAGTAGGTCTAGGTACACTAAGTGTGCTATGTGTCTGTAGGGCTAGGTATACTAAGTGTTCTGTATCTGTACTTCTAGGTACAATAAGTGCTCTGTGTGTCTAGGTCTAGGTAAACTAAGTGCTCTGTATGTCTCTAGGTCTAGGTACACTAAGTGCACTTTGTGTCTGCAGGTCTAGGTACACTTAAGTGTTCTGTGTGTCTGTAGGTCTAAGTACACTAAGTGTTCTGTGGGTCTGTAGGTCTAGGTACACTAAGTGCTCTGGCTATCTGTAGGTCTAGGTACAATAAGTGCTCTGTGTGTCTGTAGGTCTAGGTAAACTAAGTGTTCTGTGTGTCTCTACATCTAGGTACACTAAGTGCACTTTGTGTCTGCAGGTCTAGGTACAATAAGTTTTATGTGTGTCTGTAGGTCTAGGTACACTAAGTGTTCTGTGTGTCTGTAGGTTTAGGTACACTAATTTTTCTGTGTGTCTGTAGGTCTAGGTACACTAAATGCTCTGTGTGTCTGTAGGTCTACATACACTAAGTATGTTGTGTGTCTGTAGATCAAGGGTACACTAAGTGCTCTGTGTGTCTGTAGGTCTAGGTACACTATATGTTCTGTGTGTCTGTAGGTCTAGGTACTCTAAGTGCTTTGTGTGTCTGAAGGTCTAGGTACACTAAGTGCTCTATGTGTCTGTAGGTCTAGGTACAATAAGTACTCTGTGTGTCTGTAGGTCTAGGTACAGTAAGTAGTGCTCTGTGTGTCTAGGTCTAGGTAAACTAAGTGCTCTGTGTGTCTTTAGGTCTAAGTACACTAAGTGCACTTTGTGTCTGCAGGTCTAGGTACACTAAGTGTTCTGTGTGTCTGTAGGTCTAGGTACACTGTGTTCTGTGCGTCTGTAGGTCTAGGTACACTAAGTGTTCTGTGTTTCTGTAGGTCTGGGTACACTAAGTCCTCTGTGTGTCTGAAGGTCTGCGTACACTAACTGCTTTGTGCGTCTATAGGTCTAGGTACACTAAGTGTTCTGTGTGTCTGTAGGTCTAGGTACACCAACTGCTCTGTGTATCTGTAGGTCTAGGTACACTAAGTGTTCTGCGTATCTATAGGCTTAGGTGCACTAAGTGCTCTGTGTATCTGTAGGTCTAGGTACACCAGCTGCTCTGTGTATCTGTAGGTCTAGTACACTGTTTGTTCTGTGTGTCTGTAGGTTTAGCTACACTAAGTGCTCTGTGTGTCTTTAGGTCTAGGTACACTAAGTGTTCTGTATCTGTACATCTAGGTGCAATAAGTACTCTGTGTGTCTAAGTCTAGGTAAACTAAATGCTCTGTGTGTCTCTAGGTCTAGGTACACTAGGTCCACTTTGTGTCTGCAGGTCTAGGTACACTAAGTGTTCTGTGTGTCTGTAGGTCTAGGTACACTAAGTGTTCTGTGTGTCTGTAGGTCTAGGTACACTAAGTGCACTTTGTGTCTGCAGGTCAAGGTACACTAAGTGTTCTGTGTGTCTGCAGGTCTAGGTACACTAAGTGCTATGTGTTTCTTTAGGTCTCGGTACACTAAATCTTCTGTGTGTCTGTAGGTCTAGGAACACTAACTGCTCTGTCTGTCTGTAAGTCTAGGTACACCAACTGCTCTGTGTATCTGTAGGTCTAGGTACACTAACTGTTCTGTGTATCTGTAGGTTTAGGTGCACTAAGTGCTCTGTGTATCTGTAGGTCTAGGTACACCAGCTGCTCTGTGTATCTGTAGGTCTAGGTACACTGAGTGTTCTGTGTGTCTGTAGGTTTAGGTACACTAAGTGCTCTGTGTGTCTTTAGGTCTAGGTATGCTAAGTTTTATGTGCCAGTAGGTCTAGGTACACTAAGTGTTCTATGTGTCTGTAGGTCTAGGTATACTAAGTGTTCTGTATCTGTACGTCTAGGTACAATAAGTGCTCTGTGTGTCTAGGTCTAGGTAAACTAAGTGTTCTGTGTGTCTCTAGGTCTAGGTACACTAAGTGCACTTTGTGTCTGCAGGTCTAGGTACACTTAAGTGTTCTGTGTGTCTGTAGGTCTAGGTACACTAAGTGTTCTGTGGGTCTGTAAGTCTAGGTACACTAAGTGCTCTGGCTATCTGTAGGTCTAGGTACAATAAGTGCTCTGTGTGTCTGTAGGTCTAGGTAAACTAAGTGTTCTGTGTGTCTCTACATCTAGGTACACTAAGTGCACTTTGTGTCTGCAGGTCTAGGTACACTAAGTGTTCTGTGTGTCTGTAGGTCTAGGTACACTAAGTGTTCTGTGTGTCTGTAGGTTTAGGTACACTAATTTTTCTGTGTGTCTGTAGGTCTAGGTGCACTAAATGCTCTGTGTATCTTTATGTCTAGGTACAAAACGTGTTCTGTGTGTCTGTAAATCTAGGTACACTAACTGCTCTGTGTGTCTGTAGGTCTACATCCACTAAGTATTTTGTGTGTCTGTAGATCAAGGGTACACTAATTGCTCTGTGTGTCTGTAGGTCTAGGTACACTATATGTTCTGTGTGTCTGTAGGTCTAGGTACTCTAAGTGCTTTGTGTGTCTGAAGGTCTAGGTACAATAAGTGTTCTGTGTGTCTGTAGGTCTAGGTACAATAAGTGCTCTGTGTGTCTGTCGGTCTAGGTTAACTAAGCGCTTTATGTGTCTTTAGGTCTAGGTACACTAAGTGTTCTGTCTGTCTCTAGGTCTAGGTACTCTAAGTGCTTTGTGTGTCTGAAGGTCTAGGTACACTAAGTGTTCTATGTGTCTGTAGGTCTAGGTACAATAAGTGCTCTGTGTGTCTGTAGGTCTAGGTACACTAAGTGTTCTGTGTGTCTGTAGGTCTAGGTACACAACGTGCTCTGTGTGTCTGTAGGTCTACTTACACTAAGTGCTCTGTGTGTCACTAGGTCTAGGTACACTAAATGTTCTGCTCTGTGTATCTGTAGGTCTAGTACACTGAGTGTTCTGTGTGTCTGTAGGTTTAGGTACACTAAGTGCTCTGTGCGTCTTTAGGTCTAGGTATGCTAAGTTTTATGTGTCAGTAGGTCTAGGTACACTAAGTGTTCTATGTGTCTGTAGGTCTAGGTACACTAAGTGTTCTGTATCTGTACATCTAGGTACAATAAGTGCTCTGTGTGTCTAGGTCTAGGTAAACTAAATGCTCTGTGTGTCTCTAGGTCTAGGTACACTAGGTCCACTTTGTGTCTGTAGGTCTAGGTACACTAAGTGTTCTGTGTGTCTGTAGGTCTAGGTACACTAAGTGCTCTGTGTGTCTTTATGTCTGGTTACACCAATGGCTCTGTGTGTCTGTAGGTCTAGGTACACTAAGTGCTCTGTGTGTCTGTAGGTTTAGTTACACTAATTTTTCTGTGTGTCTGTAGGTCTAGGTGCACTAAATGCTCTGTGTATCTTTATGTCTAGGTACAATAAGTGTTCTGTGTGTCTGTAAATCTAGGTGCACAAAGTGTTCTGTGTGTCTGTAGGTCTGCATACACTAAGTATTCTGTGTGTCTGTAGATCAAGGGTACACGAAGTGTTCTGTGTGTCTATAGGTCTAGGTACACTATATGTTCTGTGTGCCTGTTGGTCTAGGTACACTAAGTGTTCTGTGTCTGTAAGTCTAGGTACACTTAGTGCTCTCTGTGTCTGTAGGTCTAGATATACTAAGTGCTCTGTGTGTGTAGGTCTAGGTACACTAAGTGTTCTGTGTGTCTGTAGGTTTAGGTACACTAAGTGTTCTGTGTGTCTGTAGGTCTAGTACACTAAGTGCGCCATGTGTCTGTAGGTCTAGTTACACTAAGTGTTCTGTGAGTCTGTATGTCCAGGTACACTAAGTGCTCTATGTGTCTTTAGGGCTAGTTACACCAAGTGCTCTGTGTGTCTGTAGGTCTAGGTACACTAATTGTTCTGTGTGTTTGTAGGTCTAGGTAAACCATGTGCTCTGTGTGTCTTTAGGACTAATTACACCAAATGCTCTGTGTGTCTGTAGGTCTAGGTACACTAAGTGCTCTGTGTGTCTGTAGGTCTAGGTACACTAAGTGATCTGTGTGTCTGTAGGTGTAGGTACACTAATTCTTCTGTGTGTCTGTAGGTCTAGGTACACTAAGTGTTCTGTGTGTCTGTAGGTCTAGGTACACTAAGTGCTCTGTGTCAGTAGATCTAGGTACTCTAAGTGCTCTGTGTGTCTGTAGGTCTAGGTACACTAAGTGTTCTCTGTGTCTACGGGTCTAGGTACACTAAGTGCTCAGTGTATCTGTAGGTCTAGCTACACTAAGTGCTCTATGTGTTTGTAAGTCTAGGTACACTAAGTGTTCTGTGTGTTTGTAGGTCTAGGTACATTAAGTGCTCTGTGTGTCTGTAGGTCTAGGTACAATATGTGCTCTGTGTCTGTAGGTCTAGGTACACCAAGTGTTCTGTGTGTCTGTAGGTCTAGGTACACTAAGTGCTATGTTTGTCTGTAGGTCTAGGTACAGTAAGTGCTCTGTGTATCTGAAGGTCTGGGTACACTAATTGCTGTTTGTGTCTGAAGGTCTGCATACACTAACTACTCTGTGTCTATAGATCTAGGTACACTAAGTGCTCTGTGTGTCTGTAGGTCTAGGTACACTAAGTGTTCTGTGTGTTTGTAGGTCTAGGTACACTAAATGTTCTTTGTGGCTGTAGGTCTACCTGCACTAAGTGCTCTGTGTGTCTGTAGGTCTAGGTACAGTAAGTGCTCTGTGTATCTGAAGGTCTGGGTACACTAATTGCTGTTTGTGTCTGTAGGTCTAGGTACACTAAGTGCTCTGTGTCTGTAGATCTAGGTACACTAAGTGTACTGTGTGCCTGTAGGTCAATGTACACTAAACGGTCTGCGTGTCTGTAGCTCTTGCTTCACTAAGTGTTCTGTGTGTCTGTAGGTCTAGGTACACTAAATGTTCTGTTTGTCTGTAGATCTACATAAACTAAGTGCTCTGTGTTTCTGTAGGTCTAGGAACACTATGTGTTCTGTGTGTCTGTCGGACTAGGTACACTAAGTGCTCTGTGTGTCTGTAGGTCTAGGTACACTAAGTGTTCTGTGTGTCTCTAGGTCTAGGTACACTAACGTTCTGTGTGGCTGTAGGTCTATCTGCACTAAGTGCTCTGTGTGTCTGTAGGTCTAGGTACAGTAAGTGCTCTGTGTCTATAGGTCTAGGTACACTAAGTGCTCTGTGTGTCTGTAGGTCTAGGTACACTAATTGCTCTGTGTGTCTGTAGGTCTAGGTACACTAAGTGCTCTGTGTCTGCAGGTCTAGGTACACTAATTGCTCTGTGTGTCTGTAGATCTAGGTACACTAAGTGTACTGTGTGCCTGTAGGTCAATGTACACTAAACGTTCTGTGTGTCTGTAGCTCTTGGTTCACTAAGTGTTCTGTGTGTCTGTAGGTCTAGGTACACTAAATGTTCTGTGTGTCTGTAGGTCTACATACACTAAGTGCTCTGTGTGTCAGTAGGTCTAGGTACAGTAAGTGCTCTGCGTGTCTGAAGGTCTGGGTACACTAAGTGTTCTGTGTGTCTGTAGGTCTATGTACACTAAGTGCTCTGTCTCTGTAGGTCTAGGTACACTAAGTGATCTGTGTGTTTTTAGGTTTAGGTACACTAAGTGTTCTGTGCGTCTGTAGATCTAGGTACACTAAGTGCTCTGTGTGTCTGTAGGTCTAGGTACAATAAGTGTTCTGTGTGTCTGTAGGTCTAAGTACACTAAGTGTTCCGTGTGTCTGTAGGTGTAAGAACAATAAGTGCTCTGTTTGTCTGTAGGTGTAGGTACACTAAGTCATCTGTGTGTCTGTAGGTCTAGGTACACTATGTATTCTGTGTGTATGTAGGTATAGGCACACAAAGTGCTCTGTGTGTCTGTAGATCTAGGTACACTAAGTGTTCTGTGTGTCTGTAGGTCTAGGTACACTAAATGTTCTGTGTGGCTGTAGGTCTACCTATGCGAAGTACTCTGTGTGTCTGCAGGTCTAGGTACAGTAAGTGCTCCGTGTGTCTGAAGGTCTGGGTACACTAACTGCTCTGTGTGTCTGTAGGTCTAGGTACACTAAGTGATCTGTGTGTCTGTAGGTGTAGGTACACTAATTTTTCTGTGTGTCTGTAGGTCTAGGTGCACTAAGTGTTCTGTGTGTCTGTAGGTCTAGGTACACTAAGTGCTCTGTGTCAGTAGGTCTAGGTACTCTAAGTGCTCTGTGTGTCTGTAGGTCTAGGTACACTAAGTGTTCTGTGTCTGTTGGTTTAAGTACACTAAGTGCTCTGTGTTTCTGTAGGTCTAGTTACAGTAAGTGTTCTGTGTGTCTGTAGGTCAAGGTACACTAAATGATTTGTGTGTCTGTAGCTCTAGGTTCACTATGTGTTCTGTGTGTCTGTAGGTCTAGGTACACTAAGTGCTATGTGTGTCTGTAGGTCTAGGTACACTAAGTGCTCTGTGTGTCTGTAGGTCTTGGTTCACAAAGTGCTTTCTGTATCTGTAGGTCTAGGTACACAAACTGCTCTGTGTCTGTAGGTCGTGGTACACTAAGTGTTCTGTGTGTCTGTAGGTCTAGTACACTAAGTGCTCCATGTGTCTGTAGGTCTAGTTACACTAAGTGCTCTATGTGTCTTTAGGGCTAGTTACACCAAGTGCTGTGTGTGTCTGTAGGTCTAGGTACACTAAGTGATCTGTGTGCCTGTAGGTGTAGGTACACTAATTTTTCTGTGTGTATGTAGGTCTAGGTACACTAAGTGTTCTGTGTGTCTGTAGGTCTAGGTACACTAAGTGCTCTGTGTCAGTAGGTCTAGGTACTCTAAGTGCTCTGTGTGTCTGTAGGTCTAGGTACACTAAGTGTTCTGTGTGTCTACGGGTCTAGGTACACTAAGTGCTCTGTGTATCTGTAGGTCTAGGTACAATAAGTGCTCTGTGTGTCTGTAAGTCTAGGTACACTAAGTGTTCTGTGTGTTTGTAGGTCTAGGTACACTAAGTGCTCTGTGTGTCTGTAGGTCTAGGTACAATATGTGCTCTGTGTCTGTAGGTCTAGGTACACCAAGTGTTCTGTGTGTCTGTAGGTCTAGGTACTCTATGTACTCTGTGTGTCTGTAGGTCTAGGTACACTAAGTTTGCTGTGTGTCTCTAGGTCTTCTTACACTATGTGCTCTGTGTGTCTTTATGTCTAGGTACACCAAGTGCTCTGTTTGTCTGTAGGTCTACGTACACTAAGTGCTATATTTGTCTGTAGGTCTAGGTACAGTAAGTGCTCTGTGTATCTGAAGGTCTGGGTACACTAATTGCTCTTTGTGTCTGAAGATCTGCGTACACTAACTGCTCTGTGTCTATAGGTCTAGGTACACTAAGTGCTCTGTGCGTCTGTAGGTCTAGGTACACTAAGTGTTCTGTGTGTCTGTAGGTCTAGGTACACTAAATGTTCTGTGTGACTGTAGGTCTACCTGCACTAAGTGCTCTGTGTGTCTGTAGTTCTAGGTACAGTAAGTGCTCTGTGTATCTGAAGGTCTGGGTACACTAATTGCTCTTTGTGTCCGAAGGTCTGCATACACTAACTGCTCTGTGTCTATAGTTCTAGGTACACTAAGTGCTGTGTGTGTCTGTAGGTCTAGGTACACTAATTGCTCTGTGTGTCTGTAGGTCTAGGTACACTAACTGCTCTGTGTCTGCAGGTCTAGGTACACTAATTGCTCTGTGTGTCTGTAGATCTAGGTACACTAAGTGTACTGTGTGCCTGTAGGTCGATGTACACTAAACGCTCTGTGTGTCTGTAGCTCTTGGTTCACTAAGTATTCTGAGTGTCTGTAGGTCTAGGTACACTAAATGTTCTGTGTGTCTGTAGGTCTACATAAACTAAGTGCTCTGTGTCTGTAGGTCTAGGTACACTAAGTGCTCTGTGTGTCTGTAGGTCTAGGTACACTAAGTGCTCTGTGTGTCTGTAGGTCTAGGTACACTAAGTGCTCTGTGTGTCTGTAGGTCTAGGTACACTAATTGCTCTGTGTGTCTGTAGGTCTAGGTACACTAAGTGCTCTGTGTCTGTAGGTCTAGGTACACTAAGTGCTCTGTGTGTCTGTAGGTCTAGGTACACTAAGTGTTCTGTGTGTCTGTAGGTCTAGGTACACTAAATGTTCTGTGTGGCTATAGGTCTACCTGCACTAAGTGCTCTGTGTGTCTCTAGGTCTAGGTACAGTAAGTGCTCTGTGTATCTGAAGGTCTGGGTACACTAATTGCTCTTTGTGTCTGAAGGTCTGCGTACACTAACTGCTCTGTGTCTATAGGTCTAGGTACACTAAGTGCTCTGTGTGTCTGTAGGTCTAGGTACACTAATTGCTCTGTGTGTCTGTAGGTCTAGGTACACTAAGTGCTCTGTGTCTGCAGGTCTAGGTACACTAATTGCTCTTTGTGTCTGTAGATCTAGGTACACTAAGTGTACTGTGTGCCTGTAGGTCAATGTACACTAAACGTTCTGTGTGTCTGTAGCTCTTGGTTCACTAAGTGTTCTGTGTGTCTGTAGGTCTAGGTACACTAAATGTTCTGTGTGTCTGTAGGTCTACATAAACTAAGTGCTCTGTGTGTCTGTAGGTCTAGGTACACTAAGTGCTCTGTGTGTCAGTAGGTGTAGGTACACTAAGTGGTCTGTGTGTCTGTAGGTCTAGGAACACGATGTGTTCTGTGTGTCTGTCGGACTAGGCACACTAAGTGCTCTGTGTGTCTGTAGGTCTAGGTACACTAAGTGTTCTGTGTGTCTGTAGGTCTAGGTACACTAAAGTTCTGTGTGTCTGTAGTTCTACCTGCACTAAGTGCTCTGTGTGTCTGTAGGTCTAGGTACAGTAAGTGCTCTGTGTATCTGAAGGTCTGGGTACACTAATTGTTCTTTGTGTCTGAAGGTCTGCGTACACTAACTGCTCTGTGTCTATAGGTCTAGGTACACTAAGTGCTCTGTGTGTCTATAGGTCTAGGTACACTAATTGCTCTGTGTGTCTGTAGGTCTAGGTACACTAAGTGCTCTGTGTCTGCAGGTCTAGGTACACTAATTGCTCTGTGTGTCTGTAGATCTAGGTACACTAAGTGTACTGTGTGCATGTAGGTCAATGTACACTAAACGTTCTGTGTGTCTGTAGCTCTTAGTTCACTAAGTGTTCTGTGTGTCTGTAGGTCTAGGTACACTAAATGTTCTGTGTGTCTGTAGGTCTACATACACTAAGTGCTCTGTGTGTCAGTAGGTCTAGGTACAGTAAGTGCTCTGTGTGTCTGAAGGTCTGGGTACACAAAGTGCTCTGTGTGTCTGTAGGTCTATGTACACTAAGTGCTCTGTCTCTGTAGGTCTAGGTACACTAAGTGATCTGTGTGTCTTTAGGTTTAGGTACACTAAGTGTTCTGTGCATCTGAAGGTCTAGGTACACTAAGTGCTCTGTGTGTCTGTAGGTCTAGGTACAATAAGTCCTCTGTGTGTCTGTAGGTCTAGGTACACTAAGTGTTCCGTGTGTCTGTAGGTCTAAGTACAATAAGTGCTCTGTGTGTCTGTAGGTGTAGGTACACTAAGTCCTCTGTGTGTCTGTAGGTCTAGGTACACTATGTATTCTGTGTGTCTGTAGGTCTAGGTACACTAAGTGCTCTGTGCCTCTGTAGATCTAGGTACACTAAGTGTTCTGTGTGTCTGTATGTCTAGGTACACTAAATGTTCTGTGTGGCTGTAGGTCTACCTATACTAAGTACTCTGTGTGTCTGCAGGTCTATGTACAGTAAGTGCTCTGTGTGTCTGAAGGTCTGGGTACACTAAGTGATCTGTGTGTCTGAAGGTTTGCGTACACTGACTGCTTTGTGTGTCTGTAGTCTAGGTACGCTAAGTGCTCTGTTTGTCTGTAGGTCTAGGTACACTAAGTGTTCTGTGTGTCTGTAGGTCTAGGTACACCAACTGCTCTGTGTATCTGTAGGTCTAGGTACACTGAGTGTTCTGTGTGTCTGTAGGTTTAGGTACACTAATTGCTCTGTGTGTCTATATGTCTAGGTACATTAAGTGTTCGCTTTCTGTTGGTATAGCTACACCAAGTGTTCTGTGAGTCTTTTGGTCTAGGTACACTAAGTGTTCTGTGTGTCGGTAGGTCTAGGTACACTACGTGCTCTGTGTGTCTGTAGGTCTTGGTACACTAAGTGCTTTGTGTGTCTGTAGGTCTAGGTGCACTAAGTGCTCTTTGTGTCTGTAGTTCTAGTTACACTAAGTGCTCTGTGTCTGTAGGTCTAGGTACACTAAGTGCTCTCTGTATCTGTAGGCCTAGGTACCCTAAGTGCTCTGTGTGTCTCTAGGTCTAGGCACACTAAGTGTTCTGTGTGTCTGTAGGTCTATGTACACTAAGTGTTCTGTGTGTCTGTAGGTCTATGTACAATATGTGCTCTGTGTCTGTAGGTCTAGGTACACTAAGTTCTCAGCGTGTCTCTAGGTCTTCTTACACTAAGTGCTCTGTGCGTCTTTAGGTCTAGGTACACCAAGTGTTTTGTGTGTCTGTAGGTCTAGGTACACTAAATGTTCTGTGTGTCTATAGACCTAGGTAAACTAAGTGTTCTGTATGTCTGTAGGTCTAGGTACACTAAGTGCTCTGTCTGTCTTTAGGTCTAAGTACACTAAGGGTTCTGTATGTCTGTAGATCTACGTACACCAAGTTCTCTGTGTGTCTTTAGGTCTAGGTACACTAAGTGTTCTGTATGACTGTACATCTAGGTACAATAAGTGCTCTGTGTGTCTGTAGGTCTAGGTACACTAAGTGCTCTGTGTGTCTGTAGGTCTAGGTAGACTAAGTGTTGCTTTTCTGTAGGTCTAGATACACTAAATGTTCTGTGTGTCTGAAGGTCTACGTACACTAAGTGCTCTGTGCGTCTGTAAGTCAAGGTACAGTAAGTGTTCTGTGTGTCTGTAGGTCTAGGTACACCAACTGCTCTGTGTATTTGTAGGTCTAGGTACACTGAGTGTTCTGTGTGTCTGTAGGTTTAGGTACACTAAGTGCTCTGTGTGTCCTTAGGTCTAGGTACACTAAGCTTTCTGTGTCGGTAGGTCTAAGTACACTGTGTTTTGTGTCTATACGTGTAGGTACATTAAGTGCTCATTGTGTATGTAGGTCTAGGTACACTAATTGCTCTGTGTGTCTATATGTCTAGGTACACTAAGTGTTCGCTTTCTGTTGGTATAGCTACACCAAGTGTTCTGTGTGTCTGTTGGTCTAGGTACACTAAGTGCTCTGTGTTTGTGTAGGTCTAGGTACACTAAGCATGCTGTGTGTCTGTAGGTCTAGGTATACTACGTGCTCTGTGTGGCTGTAGGTCTATGTACCATAAGTGTTCTGTGTATCTGTAAGTCAAGGTACATTAAATGTTCTGTGTGTCTGTAGCTCTAGGTTCTCTTAAGTGCTCTGAGTGTCTGTAGGTCTAGGTACACTAAGTGCTCTGTTTGTCTGTAGGTCTAGGTACACTATGTTTTCTGTGTGTCTGTAGGTCTTGGTACACTAGGTGCATTGTGTGTCTGTAGGTCTAGGAGCACTAAGTGCTCTTTGTGTCTGTAGTTCTAGTTACACTAAGTGTTCTGTGTCTGTACGCCTAGGTACACTAAGTGCTCTGTGTGTCTGTAGGTCTAGGTACCCTAATTGTTCTGTGTGTCTATAGACCTAGGTACACTAAGTGCTCTATGTGTCTGTAGGTCTAGGTACACTATGTTTTCTGTGTGTCTGTAGGTCTTTGTACACTAAGTGCTTTGTGTGTCTGTAGGTCTAGGTGCACTAAGTGCTCTTTGTGTTTGTAGTTCTAGGTACACTAAGTGCTCTGTGTCTGTAGGTCTAGGTACACTAAGTGCTCTGTGTGTCTGTAGGTCTAGGTACACTACGTGCTCTGTCTGTCTGTAGGTCTAGGTACACTAAGTTCTCTGTGTGTCTCTAGGTCTTCTTACACTAAGTGCTCTGTGAGTCTTTAGGTCTAGGTACACCAAGTGTTCTGTGTGTCTGTAGGTCTAGGTACACTAAATGTTCTGTGTGTCTATAGACCTAGGTAAACTAAGTGTTCTGTATGTCTGTAGGTCTAGGTACACTAAGTGCTCTGTCTGTCTTTAGGTCTAGGTACACTGAGGGATGTTCATCGTGCATACAGCTGCAGTCATAACAGATGGGTTATCCTGCCATCAGGTGGGTCCTCGGTCGGCCGAATTCCAAAGTCTAGGTCCGGCGTCGGTTGTCATCGCTTCTTCCCTGACGTCAGTGTGGCAGGGGTATAAAAGAACCAGCTGACGCCATTTTATTCAGTCTTTCTTGCCGCGTGGTGCCCGAAGCAGAAGCAGTTTGCAAGTGCCAGTCGGCCAGCTCCTGAGATTTACGAAAATTACCCCGTTGGGGAAACTTTTCTTGCCTCAGACTGATGACAGACAAAGTTAATAATTCCATTTCTTGTGGGAAGCAAATACCGCATGAGGATTTTCATTCCTTCTGCATTCCTTGCTTAGGCCCATACCACGACATCTCGGCCTGTCGTTTTTGTGCTAGATTCAACAAATGCGCTATTAAGCACTGGGCGGAGTTCACCCAGCACTATTTTGGTAAAAAATTTAATTACATTATGGCATCGGATACTCCGACTCCAGTTTTGAGTAAAAGACGCAAAGATAAGGACCGACATACGAGGTCCGTGACTTCTACCAACACCACGCTAAAGCCGGCTACAGGTGCTCCGGTTCTCAGTGAGGCACCTACGCAGCCCCTGAGTACCGATGATGCTCCTTTAGCGGTGTCTTCTGTGCCTGAGGTCGCAGGCTCCTCGGCCCCCACTCCGACTACAGATACTGACATCACTCTTGGCGGGGAAACTCAGTATTTAGACAGACCTGCCACCTATCAAGGTGTCTTCAGGCCTTCCTCTTTTTCCATTAAGACTTTCACAAAATCTAAAGCAGCCATGAAAACTAAAAGACAAGCTCCACAGAGCCCCTCTCAAGGCCCCATGCCTAAAAAGCAGATGCTCAAAATGGCAGAGGGTTTGATTACTCTTATCAGGGGTTCTCAACCACCCTCGGACAAAAGGCCCAGACTGGAGGAAGACTATCCTTCCTCAGACCAAGCCTCTATTACCTCAGAACATTCTGAGGACCAGGAATATTCATATTCTCCTTTTGAAGATTCTGATGCTGAGGAGTCCATTCCCTCGGTCTCCCCCCTGAGGACTATTCTTTTGGGGAAACCTTACATACCTTGAGGGAACACTTTCACTGGGAAGGCCAAGATTACTCAGATTCCAAGAAAAGGCTCAGGGATTTTCTCTTGCTTCCTCAGCACAGGCCTCTGGATATCCCTCCTGTCTTGGACATATTCGATGATGTGTACACAGAAGCCAGCCTCAACCCAGATTCTTTACCTCCAGCTCCTGTTAAACCTGACAGGCATTACCGGGTTCCTGATTCACACCAATACCTATACAAAAGCCATGCTGCTGACCCAGAAACTATTTCACAGGGTCCCAAGGGAATTAAGGCCTCTACTGCCAAAAACCCATTACCTTCAGAGAGGGATTCCAGAGCTTTAGAAAGGTGGGGGAAAAAGGTATACACCTTGGCCACTTTAACCATGAGGGCATTAAACTGTCAGTTCCATATGTTAAAGTATCAACAGTTTTTGTTATCTCAGTTGAAAAGCAAAATGACACAACCTGAACAATCGGATTTAAAGGAGTTGCAGGATTTATTGAATAGTGCAGAGCAAGTGGGTAAACATACCTTGCAATGTGGTTTTGATGCTTTAGAGGCCTCGTGTAGAGCTGCTGTTACAGGGTCTGTCATACGTCGACGTGCCTGGCTCAAAGAACAAACCTTACCAGATCATGTCAAAGCTAAATTACTAGATGCACCTCTTCAAAAAGATGTATTGTTTGGTGTTAAAGCTGAGGAGGTACTAAAGAAAATGGAGGAAAAGGCAAAATCAATGCAAACAGTGAAAGATTTCCTACAGGTACAACCTCCACGTTTCAGTAGAAACTGGCCTTCAAAAAATTGGTCCTTTCCAGCCACGGACAGACCTCAAAGAGGTAGATACAGGCGCCCGAGGGGTAGAGGGCAATCTCAAGGATCATTTAGAGGCAGACAATGGCAGGCACCTACACCAAGAGGTGGAGAGGATAGATCACAGCCATTCAGAAAGCAGACACAATGACTTTCCCCTTTGCATGCCAAGTAAAGCTTTAATGGCAGCACCTTTAGGCGGAAAACTGGCATTATTTTCAAGAAATTGGCATATTGTCACAAAAGACAAATGGATCCTGGACATTATAGACAGAGGCTACAAATTCCACTTCAGCACCCTTCCAAAAATGAGAGGCATGCCAAACCTGCCACAAAATCAAAGGGCAGAGGCACAAAAACAAATTTCAGCTCTCATGGACATGAAAGCTATTCAAGAGGTACCTGCAAAAGAACAGGGTCAATGTTTTTATTCCAAACTATTCCTGGTACCAAGGAAGGACAAAGATTGGAAACCTATCTTAGACCTATCCATTATAAACACATATTTACTCGTACCAAAATTCAAGATGCTCACATTACAGCAGCTTCTTCCCATGCTGGGCAAGGAGTCTTGGTTGGTAACATTGGACCTCAAGGAGGCATACCTGCATGTCCCTATCAGACAAGATTGCAGAAGATACCTCAGATTTCTTGCAGGTTCAACCCATTATCAATTCTCTGCATTGCCCTTTGGCTTATCTACTGCGCCCAGAGTGTTTACGAAATGCCTGGCATCAGTAATTGCCTTCTGCAGACTTCAAGGGATACAAATATACCCATATCTGGACGACTGCCTGATCCAAGCGGACAGCAAGCACATACTTCTGAAACACCTGGCCTTTGTAATAAAATTGTTGAACTTTCTGGGAACCACAGTAAACAAAAAGAAATCAAAGCTAATACCCTCTCAAGCAATAATTTTCCTGGGTGCCAGCTTGAATACAAACACCCAGATGGCCTACCTCATGCCAGAGAAGCAAGGGCAACTATCTCAATACTTCAGAAAAATGGCAACCTTCACCAGGCTGACTGCAAGGAAAGTCCTGCGGGCTCTGGGATTCATGGCATCTTGCATCCTACTGATCCCATGTGCAAAGCTGCATATGAGGAAACTTCAATGGTACCTAAAAAACTTATGGTCTCAACACAGCCACAGTTTGGAAACAATTATACCACTCATTCCATGTCTTCAAAAAGAATTTCTGTGGTGGGCTCAAGCATGCCAAAGAAACATAGGTCTCCCTTTCTGCATGCCTCAAGCAAATCAAATCATCACAACAGACGCATCGGACTATGTCTGGGGGGCGCACATGACAGATCAGTGCATTCAGGGCAAATGGTCCCAAAAAGAGAAGCACCTACACATCAATCAGAAGGAAATGCTAGCAGTACAAAATGCTATTATGGCCTTCAAAGACCTACTGCATCCAGGCCAGCTATTGATAAGGACAGACAACACCACAGTGATGTGGTACATAAACAAACAGGGAGGAACTCATTCATACCCCCTGTGCAGACTAGCCATGTCCCTTTGGAACACGGCTCTGGAATTGCAAATCCAACTTCAAGCACAATTCCTGCCAGGGAAGGAAAACACGCTGGCAGACAACCTAAGCAGAAATATGACAGATCCACACGAATGGAAGTTGCATCCTCAAGTTTTCGCAAAGATAATTCAGGCATGGGGACGGCCAGACATAGATCTCTTTGCTACCCACAAAAATTACCAACTGAAAAAATTTTGCTCAAGGATCTATCATCTACAGGCCTGGAAAGTGGACGCACTTTCGTTCAATTGGACAACATTGACAGTCTATGCCTTTCCACCTCTTCCTCTGCTGCCCAAAGTTCTATTAAAAGCCAGAGCAGAGAGGCCAAAGATGATTCTCATTGCTCCAGACTGGCCAAGACAACACTGGTATCCATTCCTGAAGAGCCTGATGCATTCCCCTCCATGGATCCTACCTCTAGTGCCTCTTCTGTTGACCCAACACAGCTTCAAAACTCTTCACAGTCAGCTAAAAACCCTCAATTTAGCCGCATGGAGGATTCCCTGATTTCCCAACAGACCCTCCTCTCCAAGGAGGTGCAGGATGTCATCTTGGAGGCCAGAAGACCTTCAACTAGAAAAGCCTACTCCACCAAATGGAAGCGGTTTTGTGCCTGGAATCAGAAAAAGGGCCAGAATCCTTGGATTCTAAATTTACCTCAAATATTACAGTACCTAGCTGAGATGTTAAACAGTGGACTTTCCTTCTCCTACATCAAGATCCATGCTTCAGCCATTTCTGCACAATACAACACTGATCCTCCTTTATTCTCTCATCCTCTCTTAAGACAGTTCCTCAGAGGGGCGAAGAATATAAAACCCCCAAGGAAACCGCCAGTACCTGCTTGGGACCTCAACTTCATTTTAGAAAAACTGACTCTGCCTCCATTTGAACCAGCTGCCTCAACAGAACTACAATATTTGTCATGGAAAACAGCTTTCCTTCTGGCTATCACCTCAGCACGCAGGGTTTCAGAACTACAAGTCCTCATGGTGGTGCAACCTTTCATAATTTTCCATCAGGACAGAGTTTCCTTACAAACCAACCCTTCCTTTATGCCAAAGGTAGTATCCAGTGTAGCCTTGAATCAGACTATCCACTTACCTACCTTTTATCCTAACCCACAAAACAAAGGGGAAAGACTACTACATTACTTGGACATTCACAGACAACTTTGTTATTATTTGGACAGGACAAAGCCATTCAGAAAATCAGAGCAACTCTTTGTGTCCTATGCTACTGGTGCTCAAGGAAAGGCTATTTACAAACAAACAATCTCAAAATGGACAGCCCACTGCATACGCTTTTGTTACTTATTTCATGGAAAAACTGTACCTACAAACATCAGATCTCACTCCACAAGGGCCACAGCTACCTCTGCAGCTTTCCTCAGGGGGGTTCCGACCAAGGATATTTTGGAAGCAGCCACTTGGAGTTCTGTGCACACTTTCTCCAAGCACTATCACCTTCCACTATACTCTAAATTTAGAGCGGGCTTTGCCACAGCAGTCTTGCAGGGCATCCTTGCTCCTCCTAGTTCCACTTAGTGCCTGCCACCCTTTTTTAGCTTTGGGATTCTACCCATCTGTTATGACTGCAGCTGTATGCACGATGAACATAGTACAGTTTTGTACCTACCATAAATGTAGATGTTTGAGTGCTAATACAGCTGCAGTCCAGGTTTCCCTCCCTCCATCCCCTCTTGGGACAAGCCTTATGACAAACACCTCCTCATACAACCTGATTGGAGTATTCTTTATGGTGTATTTGCTTGCAAACTACTGTTTTTTGATTATATTACATTGCATTATTACATGAGTTTATGTTTTGCCTTCCTTCTGGGGGCACCTGACATCTGGGGCAAGAAAAACTGAAGAAAATGGCATCGGCTGGTTCTTTTATACCCCTGCCGTACTGACGTCAGGGAAGAAGCGACAACAACCGACGCCGGACCTAGACTTTGGAATTCGGCCGACTGAGGACCCGCTTGACGGCAGAATAACCCATCTGTTATGACTGCAGCTGTATTAGCACTCGAACATCTACATTTATGGTAGGTACAAAACTGTACTTTCTGTGTGTCTGTAGATCTACGTACACTAAGTTCTCTGTGTGTCTTTAGGTCTAGGTACACTAAGTGTTCTGTATGACTGTACATCTAGGTACAATAAGTGCTCTGTGTGTCTGTAGGTCTAGGTACACTAAGTGCTCTGTGTGTCTGTAGGTCTAGGTAGACTAAGTGTTGTGTTTCTCTAGGTCTAGGTACACTAAATGTTCTCTGTGTCTGTAGGTCTACATACACTAAGTGCTCTGTGTGTCTGTAGGTCAAGGTACAGTAAGTGCTCTGTGTGTCTGAAGGTCTAGGTACACTAAGTGCTTTGTGTGTCTATAGGTCTAGGTACACTAAGTGCTTGTTTTGTCTGTAGGTCTAGGTACACTTAGTGCTCTCTGTGTCTGTAGGTTTAGGTATACTAAGTGCTCTGTGTGTCTGTAGGTCTAGGTACACTAAGTGTTCTGCGTGTCTGTAAGTCTAGGTACACTAAGTGCACTTTGTGTCTTTAGGTCTAGGTACAATAAGTGCTCTGTGTGTCTGTAGGTGTTGGTACACTAAGTGCTCTGTGTGTCTGTAGGTCTAGGTAAACTATGTGTTCTGTGTATCTGTAGGTCTAGGTACACTAAGCGCTCTGTGTGTCTGTAGATCTAGGTACAGTAAGTGCTCTGTGTGCCTGAAGGTCTGCATACACTAACTGCTCTGTGTGTCTATTGGTCTAGGTTAAATAAGTACTCATTTTGTCTTTAGGTTTAGGTACACTAAGTGTTCTGTGGGTCTGTAGGTCTAGGTACACCAACTGCCCTGTGTATCTGTAGGTCTAGGAACACTGAGTGTTCTATGTGTCTGTAGGTTTAGGTACCCTAAGTCCTCTGTGTGTCCTTAGGTCTAGGTACACTAAGTTTTCTGTGTCAGTAGGTCTAGGTACACTAAGTGTTCTTTGTGTCTGTAGGTCTAGGTACACTAAGTGCTCTGTGTGTCTATACGTCTAGGTACACTAAGTGCTCTGTGTCTGTTGGTCTAGGTACACCAAGTGTTCTGTGTGTCTGTTGGTCTAGGTACACTAATTGCTCTGTGTGTCTGTAGGTCTTGGTACACAAAGTGATTTCTGTGTCTGTAGGTCTAGGTGCATAAAGTGCTCTGTGTCTGTAGGTTGTGGTACCATAAGTGTTCTGTGTGTCTGTAGGTCTAGGTACACTAAGTGCTCTGTGTGTCTGTAGGTCTAGTACACTAAGTGCTCTGTGTGTCTATAGGTCTAGGTACACTAAGTGCTCTGTGTCTGTAGATCGTGGTACACTAAATGTTCTGTGTGTCTACGGGTCTAGGTACACTAAGTGCTGTGTGTATCTGTAGGTCTAGGTTCACTAAGTGCTCTGTGTGTCTGTAAGTCTAGGTACAATTTGTGCTCTGTGTCTCAGGTCTGGGTACACTAAGTGTTCTGTGTGTCTGTAGGTCTAGGTACTCTATGTGCTCTGTGTGTCTGTAGGTCTAGGTACACTAAGTTTTCTGTGTGTCTCTAGGTCTTCTTACACTATGTGCTCTGTGCATCTTTACGTCTATGTACACCAAGTGTTCTGTGTGTCTGTAGGTCTATGTACACTAAGTGCTCTGCTTGTCTGTAGGTCTACGTACACTAAGTGCTATTTTTGTCTGTAGATCTAGGTACACTTAGTGTTCTATGTGTCTGTAGGTCTAGGTACACTAAATGTTCTGTGTGTCTATAGACCTAGGTACACTAAGTGTTCTGTATTTCTGTAGGTCTAGGTACACTAAGTGCTCTGTCTGTCTATAGGTCTAGGAACACTAAGGGTTCTGTGTGTCTGTAGGTCTAGGAACACTAGGTGCTCTGTGTGTCTGTAGGCCTAGGTACACTAAGTGCTCTGTATGACTGTAGATCTAGGTACACTAAGTGCTCTGTGTAACTTTAGGTCTAGGTACACCAAGTGTTCTGTGTCTCTGTAGGTCTATGTACACTTAGTGTTCTGTTTGTCTGTAGGTCTACGTACACTAAGTGCTATTTTTGTCTGTACATCTAGGTACACTTAGTGTTCTGTGTGTCTGTAAGTCTAGGTACACTAAATGTTCTGTGTGTCTATAGACCTAGGTACACTATGTGTTCTGTGTATCTTTAAGACTAGGTACAATAAGTGTTCTGTGTGTCTGCAGGTCTAGGTACACTAAGTGCTCTGTGTGTCTGTAGGTCTACTTACACTAAGTTTTCTGTGTGTCTGTAGATCTATGGTACACTTAGTGCTCTGTGTGTCTGTAGGTCTAGGTACACTAAATGTTCTGTGTGTCTGTAGGTCTAGGTAAACTAAGTGCTCTGATTGTCTGTAGGTCTAGCTACACTAAATGTTCTGTGTGCCTGTACGTCTTGGAAACAAAGTGTTCTGTGTGTCTGTAGGTCTAGGTAATCTAAGAGCTCTGTTTGTCTCTAGGTCTAGGTACACAAAGTGCTCTGTACGTCTTTAGGTCTAGGTACACCAAGTGTTCTGTGTGTCTGTAGGTCTAGGTGCACTAAATGTTCTGTGTGTCTATAGACCTAGATACAGTAAGTGTTCTGTGTGTCTGTAGATCTAGGTACACTAATTGTTCTGTCTGTCTGTATGACTAGGTACACTAAGTGTTCTGTGTGTCTGTAGGCCTTTGTACACTAAGTGCTCTGTGTGTCTGTAGGTCTAGATACACTAAGTGCTCTATGTGTCTGTAGGTCTAGGTACACTAAGTGCTCTGTATGTCTATAGGTCATGGTACACTAAGTGCTCTGTTTGCCTGTAGGTCTAGGTACACTAAGTGGTCTGTGTGTCTGTAGGTCTAGGTACACCAAGTGCACTGTGTATCTGTAGGTCTAGGTACACTGAGTGTTCTGTGTGTCTGTAGGTTTAGGTACACTAAGTGCTGTCTGTGTCTTTAGGTCTAGATGCGCTACGTTTTCTGTGTCGGTAGGTCTAGGTATACTAAGTGTTCTATGTGTCTGTAGGTCTAGGTACACTAAGTGCTCTATGTGTCTGTAGGTCTGGGTACACTAAGTGCTCTGTGTGTCTGTAAGTCTAGGTACACTAAGTGCTCTGTGTGTCTGAAGATCTGCGTACACTAACTGCTCTGTGTGTCTATAGGTTTAGGTACACTAACTACTTTGTTTGTCTGTAGCTCTAGGTACACTAAGTGTTCTGTGTGTCTGTAGGTCTAGGAACACCAACTGTTCTGTGTGCCTGTAGGGCTAGGTACAATAAGTGTTCTGTGTGTGTGTAGGTCTAGGTACACTAAGTGATTTGTGTGTCTATAGGTCTAGGTACACTAAGTGTTCTGTGTCTGTAGGTCTAGGGACATGAAGTGCTCTGTGTGTCTGTAGGTCTAGGTAAACAAAGTGTTCTGTGTGTCTGTAGGTCTAGGTACACTAAGTGTTCTGTGTGTCTGTAGGTCTAGGTATACTAAGTGCTCTGTGTGTCTGTAGGTCTAGGTACACAAAGTGCTCTGTGTGTCTGTAGGTCTAGGTACACAAAGTGCTTGTTGTGTCTGTAGGTCTAGGTACACTAATTGCTCTGTGTGTCTGTAGGTCTAGGTACACTAAGTGCTCTTTTGTCTGTAGGTCTTGGTACACTAAGTGTTCTGTGTCTGTAGGCCTAGGTACACCAAGTATTCTGTGTGTCTGTTAGTCTAGGTACACTTAGTGCTCTGTGTGTCTGTAGGTCTAGGTACACTAAGTGTTCTTTATGTTTGTAGGTCTAGGTACACTAAGTGCTCTGTGTGTCTGTAGGTCTAGGTACAATATGTGCTCTGTGTCTGTAGGTCTAGGTACACTAAGTTTTCTGTTTGTCTGTAGGCCTACGTACACTAAGTGCTATTTTTGTCTGTAGATCTAGGTACACTTAGTGTTCTGTGTGTCTGTAGGTCTAGGTACACTAAATGATGTTCATCGTGTTTCATTGTTGCAGTCATTACAATTGGGTTATCCTGCTGGCAGGCTACCCGCAGTCGGCCCGAGTTCCAAAGTCTAGGTCCGGCTTCGGTTGCGGTCACCTCCTCCCTGACGTCAGTGTGCCAGGGGTATAAAAGATGTAGCCGGCGCCATTTTCTTCAGTCTTTTTTGCTGCGCAGTGCCCGAAGCAAAAGCAGTTCGCAAGTGCCGGTCGGCCGACTCCTGAGTTTTTCAAATTCGAATTTCAGATCCGAAGTCTTCATTAAAACTAAGTACCCCGTTGGGGAAACATTTTTCTTGCTCCAGACCGATGTCAGAAAAAGTTAATAATTGTATTTATTGTGGGAAGAAAATACCTCATAAGGATTTTAATTCTTACTGTATTCCTTGCCTAGGCCCTGACCATAACGCTGCTAGTTGTCGGTTTTGTGCTAGATTTAACCAACGCACTATTAAGCGTCGGTACGATTTTGCATTCCATTACTTTGGCAGAAGATTTAATTATATAATGCCATCGGATCAGCCGACTGCCGGAGTTTATAAAAAAAGTAAAGAAAAAGAAGAGGACAGGCATCCGAGATCCAAAACCGATGACGAGGCTTCTTCTAGGCCTGTCACCGGTTCGCTGGTTCTCAGTGAGGCTCTTTTGCAGCCCCTGGTGCCCGCTAACCCAGAGCCACAGGCCACTTTGGACTCCCACGTGGAGCTGACTAGGCCTCTGGAAACTCAAGGTATTGGACACTTGGAAACTATTCCCTTAGATGGGTCCGGAGCCGCTGAGCAGGCATCGCCTTCTGAGGGTGTTTTCAGGCCTACACATTTATATGTGAAACCTACTTCAGCTTCAAAGACAAAGACTAAAGCAGCTCTAAAGACAAAGAAACAAGTACAGCATTCACCTGGATAGGCCTCCATGCCTAAAAAACAGATGCTTAAAATGGCCGAAGACCTAATTACTTTGATCAGGGGTTCCCATCCCCCTCCTGATAAGAGGCCTAGGCAAGAGTTAGAACAGAATCTTCAGATGAGGTTTCCATTTCCTCTGATTCCTCCTCTGAACAGGATTACTCTATTCCTCCCTATGAGAATTCTGATGCTGAAGAATCTATCCCTTCAGCCTCTCCTCCTGAGGATTATTCCTTTGGGGAGACACTGCATACTATGAGGGAGCATTTCCACTGGGAGAGCCAAGATTACTCAGAATCCAAGAAAAGGCTCAGAGACTTCCTTTTATTGCCCCAGCACATGCCCCTTGCTATCCCGCCTGTTTTAGACATTGTAGATGATGTATTTTCAGAGTCCATTCTTTCTCCAGACTCTTTACCACCAGCCCCTGTTAAGCCAGACAGATACTATAGGGTTCCAGAATCACATGCATTTCTCTATAAAAACCCTGCAGCTGACCCAGAAACCATCTCTCAGGGTCCCAAAGGGGTCAAGGCTTCTACTGCAAAAAACCCTATCCTCTCTGATAGGGATTCTAGGGCCTTAGACAGATGGGGCAAAAAGATTTATACCTCTGCTACCTTGGCTGTAAGAGCCTTAAATTGCCAATTTCATATGCTTAAATATCAGCAATATCTTATGTCTTTGCTTAAACAGAAAATGTCAGCAAATACAGAATGTGCAGACAGTAAAGAAATGCAGGATTTATTGCATGCAGCTGAACAAGTTGGAAAGCATACTTTGCAATGTGGTTTTGATTCTCTTGAGGCCTCCTGCAGTGCCGCTGTTACAGGTTCTATCATTAGGAGGCATGCTTGGTTAAAAGAACAAAATCTGCCTGATCATGTTAAAGCAAAGCTATTAGATGCTCCTTTACAGCATGATACTTTGTTTGGTGTTAAAGCAGAAGAGGTGTTGAAGAAAATGGAGAACAAAGCTAAATCTATGCAGACAGTCAAGGATTTCTTGCAGGTACAGCCTCCCAGATTTAGCAGGAACTGGCCTATAAAGAATTGGTCCTTTCCAGTGTCAGATAGACCACAAAGAGGCAGATACAGATGCCCCAGAGGTAGATTACAGCCCCAAGGCTCATACAGGCCTAAACAATGGGGCGCTTCTATCTCCAAGAGTGGACAAGAAAAATCACAGCCATACAGGAAACAGTCTCATTGACTTTCCCCTTCCAGCACCAAGCACTTATCTTTTGGCAGCCCCTTTGGAGGGAAAACTAGCCCTTTTTTCACAAAATTGGCACTTGATCACCCAGGACAAATGGGTTCTAAATATAGTTTCACAAGGCTACAGGTTCCACTTTCACACCCTGCCAAGGCTAAACGGTATGCCAGACCTGACACGCAATCAATGAGCAGAGGCACAAAAACAAGTTTCATCCCTCATGGACATGAGGGCCATTCAACAAGTGCCAGAACAAGAGCAGGGACAAGGATTCTATTCAAGACTATTCTTGGTACCCAGAAAGGACAAAGCCTAAAGACCAGTACTGGACCAATCTATTTTAAACACCTATATGGATATTCCAAAATTCAAAATGTTGACT
This sequence comes from Protopterus annectens, assembly GCF_019279795.1. Taxonomy (NCBI): domain Eukaryota; kingdom Metazoa; phylum Chordata; order Ceratodontiformes; family Protopteridae; genus Protopterus; species Protopterus annectens. The sequence continues at coordinate 1,809,282,007 of NC_056732.1, forward strand.
CTACAGCAGCTTCTGCCCATGTTGGGCAAGAAGGCTTGGCTTGTGACTTTAGATCTAAAAGAGGCATACCTGCATGTCCCAATCAGACAAACATGCAGAAGATACCTCAGATTCAAAGCTGGCTCAATGTACTACCAATTCTCTGCACTGCCCTTTGGCTTATCTACTGCGCCCAGGGTCTTCACAAAGTGCCTGGCACCAGTGATTGCATTTTGCAGACAAAGAGGAATACAAATATATCCTTACTTGGACGAATGCCTTATTCAAGCGGAGAACAAGGACATTCTACTACAGCATCTGGCATTTGTAAAAAGATTACTAACAGGTCTAGGGTACACAGTAAACAAAAAGAAATCAAAACTCGTACCCTCTTAAGAGATAATATTCCTGGGTGCAAGCTTAAATACAACTGCCCAGATGGCTTATCTCACGCCAGACAAACACAGACAACTGACTACTTATTTCAAAATGTTGGCAACAAAGACCCAGTTATCTGCAAGAAAAATTCTGCAGGCCTTGGGTTTCATGGCATCCTGCATTCTGCTAATTCCATACGCAAGACTGCATATGAGGAAACTTCAATGGTATCTAAAAAGTGTTTGGACTCAACATTGCCACAGCCTGGAAACAATAATTACCCTCATTCCCTGCCTGCAACAGGAGTTTCGATGGTGGGCGAAAGCCTGTCACCACAACATGGGACAGCCATTCACCTTACCCACAGCCAGGCACACATTGACAACAGATGCATCAGATTATGCCTGGGTGGCCCATATGGCAGGAAGATGTATTCAGGGCACATGGTCCGCAAGACAAATGCATCTACATATCAATCAAAAAGAGATGCTAGCTGTTCAGAATGCCCTGACAGCCTTCAAGGATCTACTTCATCCAGGACAACTATTGATAAAGATGGACAATACTACAGTCTTGTGGTACATAAACAAGCAGGGAGGCACACATTCCTGCCCCCTCTGCAGGCTAGCCATGAACTTGTGGAACACAGCATTGACTTACCAAGTACATCTGCAAGTACAATTCCTGCCAGGAAGGACAAATACTCTGGCAGACAAACTAAGCAGAAACCTAATGGATCCCCACGAGTGGAAATTGGATCCACAAGTCTTCAGCATGATAACAAGGACCTGGGGATGCCCGGACATAGACCTATTTGCCTCCCCTCACAACTACCAACTACAGAGATTCTGCACAAGGACTTATCACAAGAAAACATGGAAAGTGGATGCGCAATCTTTTAGCTGGAAAAATCTAACAGTATATGCCTTTCTTCCTCTGCCTCTCCTCCCCAAGGTATTCCTCAAGGTCAGACAAGAGAAACCAAAAATGATACTGATTGCCCCAGACTGGCCCCGCCAGCACTAGTATCCAATCCTAAAGAGCTTGCCTCAATGCCCAGCTTGGACATTACCTCAAATTCCTCACTTATTGACCCAATAGATACTGCACAGCCAACTCAGGACCTTAAACCTGGCAGCATGGCAGATAATGTAGCCATTCAAGACACACCTCTCTCTAAAGCAGTGATGGATGTTATTTTGGAGGCCAGGAGACCTAGCACCAGAAAATCTTATGCAGAAAAATGGAAAAGATTCTGTGCTTGGAACCAGGCACAATGTATTGACACGATTGTTCCAAATATTCCTCAGATTTTGCAATACTTAACTGAGATGCTGGAGAAAGGCCTTTCCTTTTCATCAATTAAAATTCATGCCTCTGCCATTTCAGCTCATTACAATACAGAACCACCTATTTTTTCTCATCCATTACTAAGGCAGTACCTCAGAGGGGCCAAAAACATAAGACCTCCAAGGAGAGCACCAATACCTGCATGGGACCTCAACTATGTCTTGGAAAAACTCACACTGCCTCTGTTTGAGCCAGCCTCTGCAGCTGATATAAAATTCTTATCCTGGAAAACAGCTCTGCTCCTGGCAATAACCTCCGCTAGACAAGTCTCAGAGTTACAGGCACTCATGGCTGTGGAACCTTGTATCATTTTCCATCCTGACAGAGTTTCTCTGAGGACAAACCCTACATTTATGCCTAAGGTAGTGTCCAGTGTGGTCCTTAACCAAACAATTCATTTGCCTACCTTTTATCCAAACCCACAGAATAAGGGTGAGAGAATTCTGCATTCTTTGGAGTTTCACAGGCAGCTACGCTTCTACTTGGACAGAACCAAAGCTTTCAGAAAGACTGAACAACTTCTAGCGGCATATGCTGCAGGATCACAAGGAAAGCCTATCTCAAAGCAGACTGTTTCAACGTGGATAGGCCACTGCATTCATTTCTGCTATTCACAGCATGGCAAATCAGTGCCTAAGGGCATTAGGCCACATTCAACCAGAGCAGCAGCCACTTCAGCAGCCTTCCTCAGAGGAGTACCAACCAAAGACATCTTAGAGGCTGCAACTTGGGCTTCAGTGCATACTTTTACAAAGCACTATCACTTACCTCTCTACTCTAACTCCAGGGCAGGCTTTGCCACTGCAGTTCTGCAGGGCCTGATAGCCTCTCCTAATCCTATTTAGCACCAGACACCCATCCTCAGCTTTGGGATTCAACCCAATTGTAATGACTGCAACAGTGAAACACGATGAACATAGTATAGTTGTGTACCTACCATAAATGTAGATGTTCGAGTGTATTCACTGTTGCAGTCCAGGTTACCCTCCCACCATCCCCCTTTTTCTTTGCTGGGACTTATCTGTACTTCTCTATCCTATTCAATCTATGTGGTGTGTTTGCTTGTAGATGATGGAAAAGTTGTTTTTTGTGCATGCATGCTTATTGGCATAATTTAGCCTACCATTTTAGGGGCACCTGATATCTGGGGCAAGAAAAACTGAAGAAAATGGTGTCGGCTGCATCTTTTATACCCTTGGTGCACTGACATCAGGGAGGAGGTGACAGCAACCGACGCTGGACCTAGACTTTGGAACTCGGACCGACTGTGGGTAGCCTGCCAGCAGGATAACCCAACTGTAATGACTGCAGCAGTGAATACACTCGAACATCTACATTTATGGTAGGTACACAACTGTACTTTCTGTGTGTCTATAGACCTAGGTACACTAAGTGTTCTGTATTTCTGTAGGTCTAGGTACACTAAGTGCTCTGTCTGTCTGTAGGTCTAGGTACACTAAGGGTTCTGTGTGTCTGTAGGTCTAGGTACACTAAGTGCTCTGTGTGTCTGTAGGTCTAGGTACACTAAGTGTTGTGTGTCTGTAGGTCTAAGTACACTAAATGTTCTGTGCGTCTGTAGGTCTACATACACTAAGTACTCTGTGTGACTGTAGGTCTAGGTACAGTAAGTGCTCTGTGTGTCTGAAGGTCTGGGTACACTAAGTGCTCTGTGTGTCTGAAGGTCTGCGTACACTAAGTGCTCTGTGTGTCTATAGGTCTACGTACACTAAGTGCTCTGTTTGTCTGTAGGTCTAGGTACACTAAGTGGTCTGTGTGTCTGTAGGTCTAGGTACACCAACTGCACTTTGTATCTGTAGGTCTGGGTACACTGAGTGTTCTGTGTGTCTGTAGGTTTAGGTACACTAAGTGCTCATTTTGTCTTTTGGTCTAGGTACACTAAGTTTTCTGTTTCGGTAGGTCTACGTACACTAAGTGTTCTATATGCCTGTAGGTCTAGGTACACTTAGTGCTCTCTGTGTCTGTAGGTCTAGGCATACTAAGTGCTCTGTGTGTCTGAAGGTCTAGGTACACTAAGTGTTCCGTGTGTCTGTAGGTTTAGGTACACTAAGTGCTCTGTGTGTCTGTAAGTCTAGGTACACTAAGTGTTCTGTGTGTCTGTAGGTCTAGTACACTAAGTGCTCTGTGTGTCTGTAGGTCTAGGTACACTAAGTGTTCTGTGTGTCTGTAGGTCTAGGTACACTAAATGTTCAGTTTGGCTGTAGTTCTACGTACACTAAATGCTCTGTGTGTCTGTAGGTCTAGGTACAGTAAGTGCTCTGTGTGTCTGAAGGTCTCGGTACTCTAAGTGCTCTGTGTGTCTGAAGATCTGCGTATACTAACTGCTCTGTGTGTCTATAGGTCTAGGTACACTAAGTGCTCTGTTTGTCTGTAGGTCTAGGTACACTAAGTGTTCTGTGTGTCTGTAGGTCTAGGTACACCAACTACTCTGTGTATATGTAGGACTAGGTACATTGAGCGTTCTGTGTGTCTGTAAGTTTAGGTACACTAAGTGTTCTGTGTGTCTGTAGGTATAAGTACACTAAGTGTTCTGTGTCTGTACGTCTAGGTACACTAAGTGCTCTGTGTGTCTGTAGGTCTAGGTACACTAAGTGCTCTGTGGCTGTAGGTCTAGGTACACTAAGTGCTCTGTGTGTCCTTAGGTCTAGGTACACAAAATGTTCTGTGTGTCTGCAGGTCTAGGTACAATAAGTGCTCTGTGTGTCTGTAGGAGTAGGTGCACTAAGTGCTCTGTGTGTCTGTAGGTCTAGGTACATTAAGTGGTCTATGTGTCTGTAGGTTTAGGTACACTAAGTGTTCTGTGTCTGTAGGTCTAGGTACACTAAGTGCTCTGTGTGTCTTTAGGTCTAGTTACACCAAGTGCTTTGTCTGTCTGTATGTCTAGGTACACTAAGTGTTCTGTGTGTCTGTATGTCTAGATACACTAAGTGCTCTGTGAGTCTGTAGGTCTAGGTGCACTAAGTGCTCTGTGTGCCTGTACGTCTAGGTACAATAAGTGTTCTGTGTGTTTGCAGGTCTAGGTACACTAAGTGTTCTGTGTCTGTAGGTCCGGGGACACGAAGTGCTCTGTGTGTCTGTAGGTCTAGGTAAACAAAGTGTTTTGAGTGTCTGTAGGTCTAAGTAATCTAAGTGCTCTGTTTCTTTGAAGGTCTAGGTACACTAAGTGCTCTGTGTCTGTAGGTCTGCGTGCACTAACTGTTCTGTGTGTATGTAGGTCTAGGTACACTAAGTGTTCTGTGTGTCTGTAGTTCTAGGTTCACTAAGTGCTCTGTGTGTCTGTAGGTCTAGATACACTTAGTGCTCTGTGTGTATGTAGGTCAAGGTACATTAAATGTTCTGTGTGTCTGCAGGTCTAGGTATACTAAGTGTTCTGTGTCTGTAGGTCAATTTACACTTAGTGCTCTGTGTGTCTGTAGGTCTAGGTACACTAAGTGCTCTGTCTGTCTGAAGGTCTGCGTACACTAACTGCTCTGTGTGTCTATAGGTCTAGGTACACTAAGTGCTCTGTTTCTCTAGGTACACTAAGTCTTCTGTGTGTCTTTAGGTCTAGGTACACCAACTGCTATGTGTATCTGTCGGTCTAGGTACACTAAGTGTTCTGTGTCTGTACGTCTAGGTACACTAAGTGCTGTGTGTGTCTGTAGGTCTAGGTACACTAAGTGCTCTGTGTGTCTGTAGGTCTAGGTACACTAAGTGCTCTGTGTGTCTGTAGGTCTGGGTACACTAAGTGCTCTGTGTGTCTGTAGGTCTAGGTACAGTGAGTACTCTGTGTGTCTGTAGGTCTAGGTACACTAAGTGCTCTTTGTGTCTTTAGGTCTAGTTACACCAAGTGCTCTGGGTGTCTGCATGTATAGGAAAACTAAGTGCTCTGTTTGTCTGTAGCTCTGTCTAAGCCAAACTCTACTTCGACACCCATCTCTCCAAGTCCCACTAACACAACTTTGTTTTCTTTTGAGCCAGTTCCCATTACTTACATCAAATCTCTACTACTCAAGCTAAAACATTGCTCTCCTTCCACTGACACTCTATCTCCTACATTCCTCAAACTTGCTGCTGACTCAATTACCTATCCTGTATCTATACTAATTAATCGATGTATTCTGGAATCAACTGTCCCCACCCTTTGGAAATCTTTCTTCACTATCCCTCTTCATAAAGGTGGAAACTCCACTGACCCCTCAAACTACCGACCCATTGACATTCTGTCCCCCCTCTCCAAGATATTAGAAAAATGTATTGACTCACAGCTTCTCAATCACCTCCTCACACACCACTTACTTACCCCTACCCAACATGGATTTCGTCCTCACCACAGCACCACCACTGCCCTCCTCTCCTTCACTCATATCATTGCAGAGTCCCTAGACAACAATAAACTCATTTCCTGTCTTTTCCTAGATCTTTCCAAAGCCTTCAATACCATCTCTCATACTCTACTACTATCCAAACTTGCAAATCTCCACCTATCCCCCTCCACACTTGCCTGGTTTAATAGTTACCTATCTGGCAGGGAACAATCTGTCAAATTGCTCTCGACCTCCTCACCTTTCCTTCCCATCTCCACTGGTGTTCCCCAAGGCTCCATCTTGGGACCCATTTTGTTTAACATCTTCACCAATGATCTTTACACCTCATGCAAAGAATCCTCCCTTATTCAGTATGCCGACGACTCCACACTTATATCCAACTCAAACAACATTCCTGAACTACACTCCCTAACCCAACAGGCCCTACTATCCACTGAACAATGGCTCTCACAGCCTATTGATCCTAAATCCCAAAAAGACCAAACTCCTACTTTTCCTTCCCCATTCTCTTTCTCATCATAAAACCTCCTTTATTATTATATCTTCTAACAATACAAACATCCAAGCTGACACCCACAAAAAACTCCTAGGGGTCATTATCGATGACAAACTCAATTTCAACCTACACATACTCCAATGTATAAAAAAAACAAACCAGAAACTAGGGCTGCTATATCGGGACAAAAAATTCCTAACCCCTGAATCTAGACTTACCCTGGGCCAGGCACTCCTCCTCCCCTCCCTCGTATACGCCGCCCCAGTTCTTACCAATATCCAGGCCTCCGCTCTAAACAAACTGCAACACACTTACCATAAAATAGCCAGATTCATTACTAACTCCCCATACACCTCACACCACTGCATTTCTTTATACTCTCTTCAATGGCTTGAACTTCCCCAGTTTCTGCTATCCTATCAATTTCATATGCTACACTCTATTCTTTATAAATCCTCCTTCTGTCCATCTCTATCTTCCTTAGTCTCCATCTACATCCCATCCTGGACCCTCCGCAATTCTAACCAACAATTACTTGATATCTACCACCCAAAAAGGTCAGAAGGCAAACTACTCTACAAACACTCCCTTGCCCATGCTTGGAACAAACTTCCCTTTGACTTACATTCAATCTCCCACATCTCACACTTTCAAAATGAACTAAAAGCTTATTTTCTCAATTCCAGAACCTGCCCTTGCCATGACCCTACCTAGTCTTCCTTCCCTTTATGTACCCTCAAAAGGACCATACTTAGTACCTCATTACACCTCTCTCTCCAATGTGTCTACTATGCATTTGCACAATTTTATACAAACAAAAAATGTTTATTGTTGACCTATTGAACTATATCAATGTAAAATTGTTACTTAGCTTCTTTTTAATGCAACTTTAACTGTATGCATGTAACCCAACATATATGTCAATCGTTTTGCTATAACTGCTGTTATATCAATATTGTTTAAAATTGTACTTGTTTTAAAATGTATTACTGGAGCTTTTCACCACGGGTATCCACTGAAAATGGGCGACAAGCCCAGTTGGACAAACCCTGTTAACAAATGTCAATAAATAAATAAATAAGTAAGTTTTCTGTGTGTCTGTTGGTCTAGGTACACTAAGTGCTCTGTGTGTCTGTAGGTCTAGGTACACTAAGTATTCTGTGTGTCTGTAGGTCTAGGTACACTAAGTGCTCTTTCTGTCTGTAGGTCTAGGTACACAAAGTGCTTTGTGTGTCTGTAGGTTGTGGTACACTAAGTGTTCTGTGTGTCTGTAGGTCTAGGAACACTAAGTGCTCTGTGTGTCTGAAGCTCTTCGTACACTAAGTGTTCTGTTTCTGTACGTCTAGGAACACTAAGTGCTCTGTGTGTCTGTAGGTCTAGGTACACTAAGTGCTCTGTGTCTATAGGTCTAGGTACACTAAGTGTTCTGTGTGTCTATAGACCTAGGTACACTAAGTGTTCTGTGTGTCTGTAGGTCTAGGTACACTAAGTGCTCTGTCTGTCAGTAGGTATAAGTGCACTAAGTGCTCTGTGTGTCAGTAGGTCAAGGTACACTAAGTGCTCTGTGTCTGTAGGTCTAGGTACACTAAGTGCTTTGTGTATCTGTAGGTCTAGGTACACTAAGTGCTCTGTGTGTCTGTAGGACTAGATACAATAAGTGTTCTGTGTGTTTGTAGGTCTAGGTACACTGAATGTTCTGTGTGTCTGTAGGTCTACGTACACTAAGTGCTCTGTGTGTCTGTAGGTCTAGGTACAGTAAGTACTCTGTGTGTCTGAAGGTCTGGGTACACTAAGTGCTCTTTGTGTCTGAAGGTCTGGGTACACTAAGTGCTCTGTCTGTCTGTAGTTCTAGGTACACTAAGTGCTCTTTTTGTCTGTATGTCTAAGTACACTGAGTGTTCTGTGTGTCTGTAGGTCTAGGTACACCAAGGGCTCTGTGTATCTGTAGGACTAGGTACACTAAGTGTTTATGTAGCTGTAGGTCTAGATACACTAAGTGCTCTGTGTATCTGTAGGTCTAGGTACAATAAGTGCTCTGTGGGTCGGTAGGTCTAAGTGCTCTGTGTGTCTGTAGGTCTAGGTACAGTAAGTGTGCTGTGTGTCTGTAGGTCTAGGTACACTAAGTGTTCTGTGTCTGTAGGTCAAGGTACACTAAGTGTGCTGTGTCTGTAGGTCTAGATACACTAAGTGTTCAGTGTGTCTGTAATTCTAGGTACACTAAGTGCTCTGTGTCTCTGTAGGTCTAGGTACACAACATGTTCTGTGTGTCTGCAGTTCTAGGTACACTAAGTGCTCTGTATGTCTGTAGGTCAAGGTACACTCAGTGCTCTGTGTGTCTGTAGGTCTAGGTACACTAAGTGCTCTGTTTGTCTGTAGGTCTAGGTACACTAAGTGTGCTGTGTGTCTGTAAGTCTTGGTAAACTAAGTGTTCTGTGTGTCTGTAGATCGAGGTACACTAAGTACTCTGTGTGTCTGTAGGTCTAGATACACAACGTGCTCTGGGTGTCTGTAGGTCTAGGTACACTAAGTGCTCTGGGTGTCTGTAAGTCTAGGTACACTAAGTGCTCTGTTTGTCTGTAGGTCTAGATACACTAAGTGTTCTGTGTCTACAGGTCTAGGTACACCAAGTGTTCTGTGTGTCTGTTAGTCTAGGTACACTACGTGTTCTGTGTTTCTGTAGATCTAGGTACACTACATGCTCTGTGTGTCTGTAGGTCTAGGCACACTAAGTGCTCTGTGTGTCTGTAGGTCTAGGTACACAAAGTGCTCTGTGTGTCTGTAGGTCTAGGTACATTAATTGCTCTGTGTGTCTGTAGGTCTAGGTACACTAAGTGCTCTGTGTGTTTGTAGGTCTAGGTACACTAAGTGCTCTGTTTGTTTGTAGGTCTAGGTACACTAATTGCTTTGTGTGTCTGTAGGTCTAGGTACATTAAGTGCTTGTGTGTCTGTAGGTCTAGGTACACTAAGTGCTCTGTTTGTCTGTAGGTCTAGGTACACTGAGTGTTCTGTGTCTGTAGATCTAGGTACACCAAGTGTTCTGTGTGTCTGTTAGTCTAGGTACACTGAGTGCTCTTGTTTCTGTAGGTCTAAGTACACTAAGTGCTCTGTGTGCCTGTAGGTCCAGGTACACTAAGTGCTCTGTTTGTCTGTAGGTCTAGGTACACTAAGTAATCTGTGGGTCTGTAGGTCTAGGTACACTAAGTGCTCTTTGTGTCTGTAGGTCTAGGTACATTAAGTGGTCTATGTGTCTGTAGGTCTAGGTACACTAAGTGGTCTGTGTGTCTGTAGGTCTAGGTATACTATGTGTTCTGTGTGTCTGTAGGTCTAGGTACACTAAGTGCTCTGTCTGTCAGTAGGTATACGTGCACTAACTGCTCTGTGTGTCTGTAGGTCAAGGTACACTAAGTGCTCTGTGTCTGCAGGTCTAGGTACACTAAGTGTTTGTGTATCTGTAGTTTTAGGTACACTAAGTGTTCTGTGTGTCTGTAGGTCTAGGTACACTAAATGTTCTGTGTGTCTGTAGATCTACGTACACTAAGTGCTTTGTGTGTCTGTAGGTCTAGGTACAGTAAGTGCTCTGTGTGTCTGAAGGTCTGGGTACTATAAGTGCTTTTTATGTCTGAAGGTCTTGGTACACTAAGTGTTCTGTGTGTCTGTAGGTCTAGGTACACTAAGTGCTCTTTTTGTCTGTAGGTCTAGGTACACTGAGTGTTCTGTGTGTCTGTAGGTCTAGGTACACCAAGGGCTCTGTGTATCTGTAGGTCTAGGTACACTAAGTGTTCTGTGTGTCTGTAGGTCTAGGTACACTAAGTGCTCTGTGTCTGTAGGTCTAGGTACACTACGTACCCTGTGTGCCTGTTGGTCTAGGTACACTAAGTTCTCTGTATGTCTGTAGGTCTTCGTACACTAAGTGCTCTGTGCGTCTTTAGGTCTAGGTACACCAAGTTTTCTGTGTCTGTAGGTCCAGGTACACTAAGTGCTCTGTGTCTCTGTAGGTCTAGGTACAATAAGTGTTCTATGTGTCTGTAGGTCTAGGTACAGTAAGTGTTCTGTGTGTCTTTATGTCTATGTACACTAAATGTTCTGTGTCTGTAGTTCAAGGTACACTAAGTGTTCTGTGTCTGTAGGTCTAGATACACAAAGTGTTCTGTGTGTCTGTAGGTCTAGGTACACTAATTGTTCTGTCTGTCGGTAGGTCTAGGTACACTAAATGTTCTGTGTGCCTGTAGGTCTAGGTACACTAAGTGCTCTGTGTGGCTGTAGGTCAAGGTACAGTAAGTGCTCTGTCTGTCTATAGGTCTAGGTACACTAAGTGTTGTGTGTCTGTAGGTCTAGATACACAAAATGTTCTGTGTGTCTGTAGGTCTACGTACACTAAGTGCTCTGTGTGTCTGTAGGTCTAGGTACAGTAAGTGCTCTGTGTGTCTGAAGGTCTGGGTACACTAAGTGCTCTGTGTGTCTGAAGGTCTGCATACACTAAGTGCTCTGTATGTCTATAGGTCAAGTTGTACTATGTGCTCTATTTGTCTGTAGGTCTAGGTACACTAAGTGGTCTGTGTGTCTGTAGGTCTAGGTATACCAACTGCACTGTGTATCTGTAGTTCTAGGTACACTAAGTGCTCTGTGTCTATGTAGGTCTAGGTACAGTAAATGTTCCTTGTGTCTGTAGGTCTAGGTACACTAAGTGCTCTGTGTGTCTGTAGGTCTGGGTACACTAAGTGCTCTGTGTGTCTGTAGGTCTAGGTACACTAACTGCTCTGTGTGTTTGTAGATCTAGGTACACTAAGTGTTCTGTGTGTCTGTATGTCTAGGTACACTAAGTGCTCTGTGTGTCTGTAGGTCTAGGTACACTAAGTGCTCTGTGTGTCTGAAGGTCTGCGTACACTAATTCCTCTGTGTGTCTGTAGGTCTAGGTACACTAAGTGCTCTGTGTGTCTGAACATCTGCGTACACTAACTGCTCTGTGTGTCTATAGGTCTAGGTACACTAAGTGCTCTGTTTGACTGTAGCTCTAAGTACAGTAAGTGTTCTGTGTGTCTGTAGGTCTAGGTACACTAACTGCTCTATGTATCTGTCGTTCTAGGTACACTAAGTGTTCTGTGTCTGTACGTCTAGGTACACTAAGTGCTCTGTGTGTCTGTAGGTCTGGGTACACTAAGTGCTCTGTGTGTCTGTAGGTCTAGGTACACTAAGTGCTCTGTGTGTTTGTAGATCTAGGTACACTAAGTGTTCTGTGTGTCTGTATGTCTAGGTACACTAAGTGCTCTGTGTGTCTGTAGGTCTAGGTACACTAAGTGCTCTGTGTGTCTGAAGGTCTGCTTACACTAATTCCTCTGTGTGTCTATAGGTCTAGGGACACTAAGTGCTCTCTTTGTCTTTAGCTCTAGGTACACTAAGTGTTCTGTTTGTCTGTAGGTCTAGGTACACTAAGCGCTCTGTGTCTGTAGGTCTGGGTACACTAAGTACTCTGTGTGTCTGTAGGTCTAGGTACCCTAAGTGCTCTGTGTGTCTGTCGGTCTTGGTACATTAAGTGTTCTGTGTGTCTGTAGGTCTAGGTAAACTAAGTGCTCTGTGAGTCTGTAGGTCTAGGTACACTAAGTGCTCTGTGTGTCTGTAGGTCTAGGTGCTCTAATTTTTTTGTGTGTCTGTAGGTCTAGGTAAACAAAGTGTTCTGTGTGTATGTAGGTCTAAGTAATCAAAGTGCTCTGTTTGTTTGTAGGTCTAGGTACACTAAGTGCTCTGTGTCTGTAGGTCTAGGTACACTAAGTGCTCTGTGTGTCTGTAGGTCTGCCTACACTAAGTGTTCTGTGTGTCTGTAGGTCTAGTTACAATAAGTGTTCTGTGTCTGTAGGTCTAAGTACACCAAGTGTTCTGTGTGTCTGTTAGTCTAGGTACACTAAGTGTTCTGTGTGTCTGTAGGTCTAGGTACACCAAGTGTTCTGTGTGTCTTTAGGTCTAGGTACACTAAATGTTCTGTGTGTCTTTAGGTCTAGGTACACTAAGTGCTCTGTGTGACTGTAGGTCTGCATACACTAAGTTTTCTGTGTGTCTGTAGGTCTAGGTACATTAAGTGTTCTGTGTCTGTAGAGCTAGGTACACTAAGTGCTCTGTGTGTCTGTAGGTCTAGGTTCACTAAGTACTCTGTGTGTCTGTAGGTCTAGGTACACTTAGTGCTCAGTGTATATTTAGGTCGAGGTACATTAAATGTTCTGTGTGTCTGCAGGTCTAGGTACACTAAGTGTTCTGTGTCTGTTGGTCTAGATACACTAAGTCTTCAGTGTGTCTGTAAGTCTAGGTACACTGAGTGCTGTGTGTGTCTTTAGGTCTAGGTACACAAAGTGTTCTGTGTGTCTGTAGGTCTAGGTACACTAAGTGCTCTGTGTGTCTGTAGGTCTAGGTACACTAAGTGCTCAGTGTCTGTAGGTCTAGGTACACTAAGTGCTCTGTGTGTCTGTATTTCTAGGTACACTAAGTGTTCTATGTGTCTGTAGGTCTAGGTACACTAAGTGTTCTGTGTGTCTGTAGGTCTAGGTACAGTAAGTGCTCTGTCTGTCTGTAGGTCTAGGTACACTAAGTGTTGTTTGTCTGTAGGTCTAGATACACAAAATGTTATGTGTGTTTGTAGGTCTACGTACACTAAGTGCTCTGTGTGTCTGTAGGTCTAGGTACAGTAAGTGCTCTGTGTGTCTGAAGGTCTGGGTACACTAAGTGCTCTGTGTGTCTGAAGGTCTGCGTACACTAAGTGCTCTGTTTGTCTATAGGTGGACTAAGTGCTCTGTTTGTCTGTAGGTCTAGGTACACTAAGTGGTCTGTGTTTCTGTAGGTCTAGGTACACCAACTGCACTGTGTATCTGTAGGTCTAGGTACACTAAGTGCTCTGTGTGTATGTAGGTCTAGGTACACTAAATATTCCTTGTGTCTGTATGTCTAGGTACACTAAGTGCTCTGTGTGTCTGTAATTCTAGGTACACTAAGTGCTCTGTGTGTTTGAAGGTCTGCGTACACTAACTGTTCTGTGTGTCTATAGGTCTAGGTACACTAACTGCTCTATGTATCTGTCGTTATAGGTACACTAAGTGTTCTGTGTCTGTACGTCTAGGTACACTAAGTGCTCTGTCTGTCTGCAGGTCTAGGTACACTAAATGTTCTGTGTGTCTGTAAATCTAGGTACTCTAAGTGCTCTGTGTCTGTAGGTCTAGGTACACTAAGTGTTCTGTGTCTGTAGGTCTAGGTACACTAAGTGCTCTGTGTGTCTGTAGGTCTAGGTACACTAAGTGCTCGGTGTCTGTAGGTCTGGGTACACTAAGTGCTCTGTGTGTCTGTAGGTCTAGGTAAACAAAGTGTTCTGTGTGTCTATAGGTCAAGGTGCACAAAGTGCTCTGTTTGTCTGTAGGTCTAGGTACACTAAGTGTTGTGTGTCTGTAGGTGTAGGTACACTAAGTGTTTTGTGTGCCTGTAGGTCTAGGTACACTAAGTGCTCTGTCTGTCTGTAGGTCTAGGTACACTAAGTGCTGTGTGTCTGTACGTCTAGACACAAAATGTTCTGTGTGTCTGTAGGTCTACGTACAATAAGTGCTCTGTGTGTCTGTAGGTCTAGGTACAGTAAGTGCTCTGTGTGTCTGAAGGTCTGGGTACACTAAGTGTTCTGTGTGTCTGTAGGTCTAGGTACACTAACTGCTCTATGTATCTGTTGTTCTAGGTACACTAAGTGTTCTGTGTCTGTATGTCTAGGTACACTAAGTGCTCTGTGTGTCTGTAGGTCTAGGTACACTAAGTGCTCTGTGTCTGTAGGTCTGGGTACACTAAGTGCTCTGTGTCTGTAGGTCTAGGTACACTAAGTGCTCTGTGTGTCTGTAGGTCTAGGTACACTATGTACCCTGTGTGTCTGTTGGTCTAGGTACACTAAGTTCTCTGTATGTCTGTAGATGTCCTTCAAGAATGCAACTGCAGTCCTGACATATGGGTTGTCCTGCCTCAGGCAGCCCTTCGGTCGGCCGGATTCCAAAGTCTGGGTCCAGCGTCGGCTGATGTCGCCTCCTCCCCGACGTCAGAGCGGCTGGGGTATAAAGGCATCCGCCGACGCAATCTTCTTCAGTCTTTCTTGCCGCGCGGTGCCCGAAGCAGAAGCAGTTCGCAAGTGCCGGTCGGTCAGCTCCTGTGTTTTCAGTTACCGAAGTCATCAAAAAGCTAAGTACCCCGTTGGAGAACATTTTTCTTGCCTCAGCCGATGTCAGAAAAAATTGAAAAGGTTAATAATTGTTTGTCTTGTGGTAAACAAATACCTCATAAGGACTTCCATTCTTACTGCCTTCCCTGCCTGGGCCCAGACCACGACGTCTCGGCCTGTGCTGCCTGTGCTTGCTTTAATAAGCGCACACTCAGGCGCCGGGCAGAATTTGCCGAAGACTTTTTTGGCGAAAATTACGCTTATATCATGCCGTCGGAACAACCGACAGCACATATTTCCAAAAAACGTAAGGACCGGGACCGACATCCTCGGCCTGCGTCGTCCACCGATACCACGCCTAAGCCTTCCGCGAGTGCATCGGTCTCCTCGGAGGCGGTAATTCAACCACTCCAGGCCAACGACACCACTTTACCGTGTACTTCGGTCCCGGAGGTTTCCCCGGTGCCGGTTGTTGATTTTCCTCCCGAAACCGAAGCTCAAGATTTACCTGACACCATAGCAGTGGATAAAGTTACTCCTGCACGTGGGGCAGCTAGGCCTCCGGTCTCCATGTCCATCAAGGCCTACACACGTGCTAAGGCTGCCAGCCAGGCTAAGGCCCATCCTCCTAAATCTTTTTCCCAGGGCCCCTTTTCTGATAAACAGATCATGACTCTAGCTGCAGATCTAATCTCTCTAATCAGAGGTTCTCAGTCGCATCCAGACAGAGGTTCTCAGCCGCCTGCAGATAAAAGGCCTAGGACTGAGCAGACAGATACCCTCTCTTCAAATGAAGCCTCTAGGGATTCAGAGCACTCAGATACCCAGGAAGAATCCTTCCAGGCCTACGAGGACTCTGATGCTGAGGAATCAATTCCTTCTGCCTCTCCTCCAGAGGATATTTCTTTCGGAGAAGTTCTCCACTCCATGAGAGAACATTTTCAGTGGCAGGGTCAGGAATTCTCTGACTCCAGGAAATGGCTACGTACCTTCCTTAAGTTACCCCAGCACAGACCATTAGCTATTCCTCCAGTGTTGGATGTCCTGGATGATGTATTCTCAGACTCCAGTGCTTCCCCTGATTCTCTCCCTCCTGCTCCTGTCAAGCCAGACAGATATTACAGGGTTCCTGAAACTCATAAGCATCTCTTTAAGGCCCACTCTGTGGATCTAGAAACTATTTCACAGGGCCCCAAAGGAGTGGCTACTTCCTCGGCCAAAAACCCTTTGCCCGCGGACAGGGAATCTAGGTCCCTGGAGAGATGGGGCAAAAAAGTTTATACCTCTTCCACCCTTGCCATGAGGACACTTAACTGTCTTTTTCATATGTTTCAGTACCAGGATTACTTAATGGATGATTTGCAGAAAAAGTTAGCCTCTCCTGAGCCTATAGATAGAAAGGCATTGCAGGATTTGGTTCATAACACCCAGCAGGTTAGCAATCATTTTCTTCAGTGTGCAAATAAAAACTTGTACGCTATGCCAAAGTCCTGATAAAGCTCCAAAACACAGACAACTCCAAAATAAAAAGCAACAGGACACTGCTGTGTGAATAAAACGTAGTAAAATTTAATCCAGATATAGACAGATAAAATACCAGGTAAGCGCTTTCGGGTTACACCCTTCATCAGACAAAGACACATTATTCAAACAACATTTTTAAAAGATGAAACAACCAATAGCAGTTAATGAAAAACCCGCCTATTTTGAAGGGTGGGTTTAACTGGAATGACATCATTTAGTCCTGGTTCCCTATGTGCCATAAACTCAATGATCCACCTTGATTCAGCCAAAGCTGTCTGATGTTTAACATCACCCCCCCTACTGTTTGGCCTAATATTGACAACGGCCCTAAATTTAAAACTATGTGTAGGATTTCCACTAATGTGCCTATATAGGGCATTACTTGGATCACTGTTCCTAATGCTACTCAAGTGCTGCAGAATTCTGACCTTAAACATATTGTTGGTCATTCCTACATAAAAACAGGAACAGTCAACACATTCAGCTAGGTACACTATATTGGTAGTCCTACATGTGGCCCTCCCTTTTAAATGAAACGTCTTCCTAGTTATTGGGTGTGTAAATATAGTCTCCTTATTAATGTGGTTACATGCCTTGCATATCCCACAGGGAAGTGTCCCTGCAGTGATCTTTAGGGACCCACCTTGACCACCCGTCCCTTCCTTACACAGTAGATCTTTAAGATTCCTATTTCTCCTATACCGGAATCTGGGGCTATTGTCAACAATGCCCCTTAGTTCAATATCACTGGTTAAAATATTCCAATTGTTTAATACAATCCTGTTGATGTCATTTATATTACTGCCATAAGTAAACAACAATTTAGGGCCCATTTGCTTACAAACATTATTATCACTCGATGGTTCTCCATCATGTGTTCTCCTTAACCAGGGCTTATATTTGGTCCGTCTGAGTTTAACACTATCATTAATAACACTGTGTACCAATCTTTCATTATAACCTCTATCCTTAAAACATTTGTCAAGTTTATCCAACTCCTCATCAAACTGTTGATCCAGTACACTCACCCTAGAGACCCGACTGACCTGCCCCTTCACAATGGCAGAACACTCTGTTATCTTATGACAGCATGCATCCCCAACATGTGTTCCCTAACATTGTGAAGGGGCAGGTCTACTGGATCAACAGTTTGATGAGGAGTTGATAAACTTGACAAATGTTTTAGATAGTGTTAAACTCAGACGGACCAAATATAAGCCATGGGGAACCATCGAATGATAATAATGTTTGTAAGCAAATAAGCCTTAAATTGTTGTTTACTTATGGCAGTAATATAAATGACATCAACAGAATTGTATTAAACAATTGGAATATTTTAACCAGTGATATTGGACTAAGGGCATTGTTGACAATAGCCCCAGATTTAAAGATCTACTGTTCACTGCAGGGACACTTCCTGTGGGATATGCAAGGCATAACCACATTAATAAGGAGACTATATTAGGAAGACGTTTCATTTAAAAGGGAGGGCCACATGTAGGACTACCAATATAGTGTACCTAGCTGAATGTGTTGACTGTTCCTGTTTTTATGTAGGAATGACCAACAATATGTTTAAGGTCAGAATTCTGTAGCACTTGAGTAGCATTAAATATAGGCACATTAGTGGAAATCCTACACATAGTTTTAAATTTAGGGCCGTTGTCAATATTAGGCCAAACAGTAGGGGGGGGGTGATGTTAAACATCAGACAGCTTTGGCTGAATCAAGGTGGATCATTGAGTTTATGGCATAGAACCAGGACTAAATGATGTATTCCAGTTAAACCCACCCTTCAAAATAGGGTTTTTATTAACTGCTATTGGTTGTTTCATCTTTAAAAATGTTGTTTGAATAATGTCTTTGTCTGATGAATATTTTATCTGTCTATATCTGGATTAAATTTTACTACATTTTATTCACACAGCAGTGTCCTGTTGCTTTTTATTTTGGAATTTTCTTCAGTGTGGTTATGATGCATTGGAAGCTTCATGTAGGGCAGCTATGACAGGGGCCGTTATACGTAGACATGCTTGGCTGAAGGAACAGCCACTGCCAGACCATGTTAAAGTAAAGCTCCTAGATGCACCTCTGGAAAAACAGAAGCTTTTTGGTGCTAATGCACAGGATGTGTTGAAGTCTATTGAGGAAAAGGCTAAATCAGTACAGACAGTCAAGGATTTCCTCCAGATTCAGCCACCCAGATTCAGCAGGAATTGGCCTTCAAAGAATTGGTCCTTTCCAGACACTGACAAGTTTCAAAGGGGAAAAAACATGCGTGCTCGAGGTAGAGGGCAATACCGAGGCTCTACAGGGGCCGCCAATGGCAACCACCAAATCAGAGAAGTGGCGCAGGAGTTCAGCTGCACCACAGGGACAATCACAATGACTTGACTTTCACACCGCCGACCAAGGCTCAAAGAGAAGCACCTCTAGGCGGAAAATTATCCTTATTCTCAAAGAACTGGCACATTTTAACCAAGGACAAATGGATTCTGGACATAGTAGACAAAGGTTACAGGTTCCACTTCCATACCTTACCAACGAGACAAGGCATGCCAAACCTGCCACAAAATCAAAGGGCAGAGGCACTCATACAAGTTTCAAAGCTGTTACAAATAAAAGCAATAGAAAAGGTTCCTCCTCAGGAACAAGGCCAGGGATTCTGTTCAAAACTGTTCCTTGTTCCAAGAAAAGAAAAGCAATGGAGACCTATACTGGACTTGTCCGCTCTAAACACTTTTCTCATTGTGCCAAAATTCAAAATGCTGACGTTACAGCAACTCCTTCCCATGCTGGGAAAGCGGTCTTGGCTGGTTACTCCGGACCTCAAGGAGGCATACCTGCATGTCCCAAACAGACACTGTTGCAGAAGATACCTCGGATTTCTTGCAGGGTCAGAGCATTATCAATTCTCAGCATTGCCGTTTGGCTTATCTACTGTGCCCAGAGTATT
Source organism: Protopterus annectens (assembly GCF_019279795.1). Lineage (NCBI taxonomy): Eukaryota > Metazoa > Chordata > Ceratodontiformes > Protopteridae > Protopterus > Protopterus annectens. The sequence goes on from NC_056732.1 coordinate 1,809,301,182, forward strand.
CACGAAATGCCTGGCATCAGTAGTTGCACATTGCAGGCTCCAGGGGATTCAAATATACTCTTACCTGGACGACTGCCTTATACAAGCAGACAGCAAACAAACCTTGATAAGAAACTTGGACTATGTCATTCAATTACTACAGGCTTTGGGATACACAGTCAACATTCAAAAATCAAGACTACTGCCATCCCAACAGATTATTTTTCTAGGAGCCAAACTGGACACACAATCACAAATGGCTTTCCTCACAGAGGAGAAACAAGAACATTTACCAGATTACTTCAAAGCCTAGCAAAGCTCACCCAGCTGACCGCAAGGAAAATCCTGCAGGCCCTGGGGTTCATGGCATCTTGCATTCTTCTGATCCTCTGGCAAGACTACACATGAGAAAGCTACAATGGTACCTAAAAGCTTATGGTCTCAACACAGCCACAATCTAGAAGACGTAATACCACTCATTCCATGCCTGCAAAGGAATTTTTGTGGTGGGCTCAAGCAAGTCATTTAAACAAAGGCATGTCTTTCAACAAACCTCTAGCAAGTCAAACCATTACAACAGACGCCTCAGATCATGGATGGGGGCACATGGAGGGCAGATACATTCAAGGGCAATGGACTCCCAGGAAATGCATCTGCACATAAATCAAAAAGAGATGTTGGCAGTGATACATGCAATCGAGGCCTTGGAAATTCCTTCAACAAGGTCATCTGCTAATAAGGACAGACAACACCACTGTCATGTGGTATATAAACAAGCAGGAGGCACTCATTCTTATCCCTCTGCAGACTAACAATGACTCTTTGGGAAAAGTCCCTGAAACTGAACATCCACTTGCAATCCCAGTTTGTTCCAGGCAAGGACAATGTTCTGGCCGGACAGGCTGAGCAGAAATTTCTTGGATCCACACGAATGGATGCTGCATCCACACATTTTCTCACAAATAACAAGTGCATGGGAAGACCAGACATAGATCTCTTTGCTTCTCACCTCAATCATCACCTGGAAGTTCTGTTCAGGACGCACCATCCTCTAGCCTGGAGAATGGATGCTCTCTCCTTCAGCTGGAATTCCCTAACAATTTATGCATTCCCTCCTCTACCATTACTGACCAAGGTGTTACTGAAGATCAAAGCAGAACAACCAAAAGGAATTTTGATAGCTCCAGACTGGCCAAGGCAGCACTGGTATCCATTGCTACTGAGCATAACTCACACCAAACCGTGGCCCTTGCCTCAATGGCCTCTGCTTCTAACTCAGCACAATTACAGGACTGTTTATCAAAACCTGCAAACATTGCAGCTGACAGCTTGGAGGGTTCCATGACTTTTAACCATATCTCTCTTTCCGAAAAAGTTCAAGAAATCTTGCTGGAAGCACGCAGACCTTCCACCAGAAAAACCTATTCAGCCAAGTGGAAGAGATTCATCATCTGGAATGCCAACAAGGGTCAGGATGCATCAGTAATGAACATACCACAGATATTAAAATACTTGGCAGAAATGTTTCATAGTGGCCTCTCATTTTCTTCCATAAAAATTCACGCTTCAGCAATCTCAGAAAAATACAACTGTGACCCACCTGTGTTTTCGCATCCCTTGCTAAGACAGTTTCTAAGAGGGATAAAGAATATCAAACCTCCCAGAAAACCACCAGTACCTGCATGGGACCTCAATTTCGTCTTGGAAAAATTAACTCTTCCTCCTTTTGAACCAGCAGCATCTTCAGAAATGCAATTTCTCTCCTGGAAAACGGTTTTCCTGTTGGCAGTTACCTCAGCAAGAAGAGTCTCGGAGATATAGGCCCTCATGGCAGTACCTCCCTTTCTCATTTTTCATCAGGACAGAGTTTCTCTAAGAACCAATCCTTCATTCATGCCAAAAGTGATATCCAGGGTGTCTCTAAATCAAGCAATTCACATGCCTACTTTCTTTCCCACTCCTCAAAATAAGGGGGAAAAGCTGCTGCACACTTTGGACATACACAGACAATTACGCTACTACTTGGACAGAACAAAGACCACCAGAAAGTCTGACCAACTATTTGTAGCCTATGCTGCTGGAGTGCAAGGAAAGGCAATCTCCAAACAAACAATTTCAAAATGGATTGGACACTGCATCAGATTCTGTTACTCTTTCCATGGAAAAGGTGTGCCAGCCAATATTAGGCCACACTCCACCAGAGCTATAGCCACATCCACAGCCTTTCTAAGAGGAGTGGCTACAAAGGACATTCTAGAGGCTGCTACATGGAGCTCCATGCATACATTTACCAAACACTACAACCTGCCTTTATACTCCAGATCCTGAGCAGGCTTTGCTTCGGCAGTCCTGCAGGGCATTTTAGCTACACCATCCCTTTCTTAGATCCTACCACCCCCAGCTTGGCTATGGTATTCAACCCATATGTCAGGACTGCAGTTGCATTCTTGAAGGACATAGTACAGTTTTGTACCTACCATAAATGTAGATGTCCGATAGATATGCAACTGCAGTCAGGTTTTCCCTCCCTCCTACCCCTCTGCAATTTTCCTTTTGGGTCCATTCCCCCTTTTCTCTATTAGCTGGTGATATCTGTTATGGTGTATCTGTTTATTACTGTTGTGCATGTCTGGAATTTTTTATCCATTCACCAAATTTAGCCTTCTTTGGAGGGCACCTGGCATCTGGGGCAAGAAACACTGAAGAAGATAGCGTCGGCGGATGCCTTTATACCCCAGCCGCTCTGATGTCAGGGAGGAAGCGACATCAGCCGACGCCGGACCCAGACTTTGGAATCCAGCCGACCGAAGGGCTGCCTGAGGCAGGACAACCCATATGTCAGGACTGCAGTTGCATATCTATCGGACATCTACATTTATGGTAGGTACAAAACTGAACTGTCTTCGTACACTAAGTGCTCTGTGCATCTTTAGGTCTAGGTGCACCAAGTGTTCTGTGTCTGTAGGTCCAGGTACACTAAGTGCTCTGTGTCTCTGTAGGTCTAGGTACACTAAGTGTTCTATGTGTCTGTAGGTCTAGCTACAGTTCTGTGTGTCTGTATGTCTAGGTACACTAAGTGTTCTGTGTCTGTAGGTCAAGGTACACTAAGTGTTCTGTGTCTGTAGGTCTAGGTACACTAATTGTTCTGTCTGTCTGTAATTCTAGGTACACTAAGTGCTCTGTGTGTCTGAAGGTCTGCGTACACTAACTGCTCTGTGTGTCTATAGGTCTAGGTACACTAAGTGCTCTGTTTGTCTGTAGCTCTAAGTACACAAAGTGTTTTGTGTGTCTGTAGGTCTAGGTACAATAACTGCTCTATGCATCTGTCGTTCTAGGTACACTAAGTGTTCTGTGACTGTACGTCTAGGTACACTAAGTGCTCTGTCTGTCTGCAGGTCTAGGTACACTAAATGTTCTGTGTGTCTGTAAATCTAGGTACACTAATTGTTCTGTCTGTCTGTAGGTCTAGGTACACTAAGTGTTCTGTGTGCCTGTAGGTCTAGGTACACTAAGTGCTCTGTGTGTCTGTATTTCTAGGTACACTAAGTGCTCTGTGTGTCTGTAGGTCTAGGTACAGTAAGTGCTCTGTCTGTCTGTAGGTCTAGGTACACTAAGTGTTGTGTGTCTGTAGGTCTAGATACACAAAATGTTCTGTGTGTTTGTAGGTCTAGGTACAGTAAGTGCTCTGTGTGTCTGAAGGTCTGGGTACACTAAGTGCTCTGTGTGTCTGAAGGTCTGCGTACATTAAGTAATCTGTATGTCTACAGTTCAGGGTGCACTAAGTGCTCTGTTTGTCTATAGGTCTAGGTACACTAAGTGGTCTGTGTGTCTGTAGGTCTAGGTACACCAACTGCACTGTGTATCTGTAGGTCTAGGTACACTAAGTGCTCTGTGTGTATGTAGGTCTAGGCACACTAAATGTTCCTTGTGCCTGTAGGTCTAGGTACACTAAGTGCTCTGTGTGTCTGAAGGTCTGCGTACACTAACTGCTTTGTGTGTCTATAGGTCTAGGTACACTAAGTGCTCTGTTTGTCTGTAACTCTACGTACACTAAGTGTTCTGTGTGTCTGTAGGTCTAGGTACACTAGCTGCTCTATGTATCTGTCGTTCTAGGTACACTAAATGTTCTGTGTCTGTACGTCTAAGTACAGTAAATGCTCTGTGTGTCTGTAGGTCTAGGTACACTAAGTGCTCTGTGTCTGTAGGTCTGGGTACACTAAGTGCTCTGTGTGTCTGTAGATCTAGGTACACTAAGTGCTCTGTGTGTCTCTAGGTATAGGTACACTAAGTGCTCTGTGTGTCTGAAGGTCTGCGTACACTAATTCCTCTGTGTGTCTATATGTCTAGGTACACTAAGTGCTCTGTTTGTCTTTAGTTCTAGGTACACCAACTGCTCTGTGTATCTGTAGGTCTAGGTACACTAAGTGCTCTGTGTCTGCAGGTCTGGGTACACTAAGTACTCTGTGTGTCTGTAGGTCTAGGTACGCTAAGTGCTCTGTGTGTTTGTAGGTTTAGGTACACTAAGTGTTCTGTGTGTCTGTAGGTCTAGGTACACTAAGTGCTCTGTGTGTCTGTAGGTCTAGGTACCCTAAGTGCTCTGTGTGTATTTCGGTCTTGGTACATTAAGTGTTCTATGGGTCTGTAGCTCTAGGTACACTAAGTGTTCTGTGTGTCTGTAGGTCTAGGTACACTAAGTGCTCTGTGTGTCTTTAGGTCTAGTTACACTAAGTGCTCTGTGTGTCTGTAGGTCTAGTACACTAAGTGTTCTGTGTGTCTGTAGGTCTAGGTAAACTAAGTGCTCTGTGTGTCTGTAGGTCTAGGTACTCTAATTTTTCTGTGTGTCTGTAGGTCTAGGTACACTAAGTGATCTGTGTGTCTGTAGGTCTAGGTACACTAAGTGTTCTGTGTCTGTAGGTCTAAGGACATTAAGTGCTCTGTGTGTCTGTAGGTCTAGGTAAACAAAGTGTTCTGTGTGTATGTAGGTCTAAGTAATCAAAGTGCTGCTCCGAGGTCTAGGTACACTAATTGCTCTGTGTCTGTAGATCTACGTACACTAAGTGCTCTGTGTGTCTGTAGGTCTGCCTACACTAAGTGTTCTGTGTGTCTGTAGGTCTAGGTACACCAAGTGTTCTGTGTCTCTAGGTCTAGGTACACTAATTGTTCTGTCTGTCTGTAATTCTAGGTACACTAAGTGCTCTGTGTTTCTGTAGGTCTAGGTGCACTAAGTGCCCTGTGGGTCTGAAGGTCTGCGCACACTAAGTGCTCAGTGTGTCATTAGGTCTAGGTACACTAAGTGTTCTGTGTGTCTGTAGGTCTAGGTACACTAAGTGCTCTGTGTGACTGTAGGTCTGCATACACTAAGTGTTCTGTGTTTCTCTAGGGCTAGGTATACTTAGTGCTCAGTGTATATGTAGGTCGAGGTACATTAAATGTTCTATGTGTCTGCAGGTCTAGGTACACTAAGTGTTCTGTGCCTGTAGGTCTAGATACACTAAGTCTTCAGTGTGTCTGTAAGTCTAGGTACACTGAGTGCTGTGTGTGTCTTTAGGTCTAGGTACACAAAGTGCTCAGTGTGTCTGTAGGTCTAGGTACACTAAGTGTTCTTTGTGTCTATAGACCTAGGTACAATAAGTGTTCTGTGTGTCTGTAGGTCTAGGTACACTAAGTCCTCTGTGTGTCTGTAGGTCTAGGTACACTAAGTACTCTGTGTCTGTAGATCAAGGTACACCAAGTGTTCTGTGTGTCTGTTGGTCTAGGTACACTAAGTGCTCTGTTTTTCTGTAGGTCTAGGTACACTACGTGTTCTGTGTGTCTGTAGGTCTAGGTACACTAAGTGCTCAGTGTGGCTGTAGGGCTATGTACAGTAAGTGTTCTGTGTGTCTGTAGGTCAAGGTACAGTACTTGCTCTGTGTGTCTGAAAGTCTGGGTACACTAAGTACTCTGTGTGTCTGAAGGTCTGTTTACACTAAGTGCTCTGTTTGTCTGTAGGTCTAGGTACACTAAGTGTTATGTGTGAATGTAGGTCTAGGTACACTAAGTCCTCTGTGTATCTGTATGTCTAGGTACACAAAGTGTTCTGTGTGTTTGTAGGTCTAGGTACATTGAGTGCTCTGTGTGTCTGTAGGTCTAGGTACTCTAAGTTTTCTGTGTCGGTAGGTCTAGATACACTAAGTCCTCTGTGTGTCTGTAGGTTTCAGTACAGTAAGTGTTGTGTGTGTCTCTAAGTCAAGGTACACTAAATGTTCTGTGTGTCTCTAGGTCTAGGTACACTAAGTGCTCTGTTTTTCTGTAGGTCTAGGTAAACTAAGTGTTCTGTTTGTCTGTAGGTATAGGTACAATAAGTGCTCTGTGTGTATGTAGGTCTAGGTACAGTAAGTGTTCTGTGTGTCTGTAAGTCAAGGTACACTAAATGTTCTGTGTGTGTGTAGCTCTAGTTTCACTAAGTGTTCTGTGTGTCTGAAGGTCTAGGTACACTAAGTGCTCTGTCTATCTGTAGGTCTAGGTACACTAAGTGCTCTGTGTGTCTGTAGGATTAGATACACTAAGTGCTCTGTGTGTCTGTAGGTCTAGGTGCACTAAATGCTCTTTGTGTCTGTAGGTCTAGGTACACTAAGTGCTCTGTGTGTCTGTAGGTCTAGGTACACTAAGTGTTCTGTGTGTCCGTAGGTCTAGGTACACTAAGTGGTCTGTGTGTCTGTAGATGTTCATCGTGTTTCACTGTTGCAGTCATTACTCTTGGGTTATCCTGCTGGTGGGCTACCCGCAGTCGGCCAGAATTCCAAAGTCTAGGTCCGGCGTCGGTTGCTGTCGCCTCTTCCCTGACGTCAGTGTGCCAGAGGTATAAAAGATGCAGCCGATGCCATTTTCTTCAGTCTTTCTTGCCGCGCGGTGCCCGAAGCAAAAGCAGTTCACAAGTGCTTGTCGGCCGACTCCTGAGATTTTCAAATCCGAATTTCAGATCCGAAGTCTTCATTAAAACTAAGTACCCCATTGGGGAAACTTTTTTCTTGCTCCAGACCGATGTCAGAAAAAGTTAACAATTGTATTTCTTGTGAGAAGCAAATACCTCATAAGGATTTTCACTCTTAATGTATTCCTTGCCTAGGCCCTGATCACAACGTTGCTAGCTGTCGGTTTTGTGCTAGATTTAACCAATGCACTATCAAGCGTCGGTTTGATTTTGCATTTCATTACTTCGGCCGAAGATTTAATTATATAATGCCATCAGATCAGCTGACAACCACAGTTTACAGAAAACGCAAGGACAAGGAAAAGGATAGGCATCCGAGGTCCAAAACTGACGACAAAGCCTCTTCTAGGCCAGTCGCCGGTTCGCCGGTTCTCAGTGAGGCGCTTTCGCAGCCCCTGGCGCCCGCTACCTCAGAGCCACAGGCCGCTTCCGACTCCCACATGGAGCCGACTGGGCCTCTGGATACTCAAGGTATTGTACACTCGGAAATCATTCCCTCAGATGGGTCCAGAGCCACTGAGCAGGCATCGGCTTCTGAGGGTGTCTTCAGACCTACACAACTATATATTAAGCCATTGTCAGCTTCAAAGACAAAGAATAAAGCAGCATTAAAGACAAAGAAACAAGTACAGTATTCTCCTACCATGCCTGAAAAACAGATGCTCAAAATGACTGAAGATCTAATTACTTTGATCAGGGGTTCCCATCCCCCTCCTGATAAGAGGCCTAGGCAAGAGACAGAGTATGATTCTTCTGATCAGGTTTCTATTTCCTCTGATTCCTCTTCTGAACAAGATTACTCAATGCTTCCCTATGAGGATTCTGATGCTGAAAAATCCATGCCTTCAGCCTCTCCTCCTGAGGATTATTCTTTTGGGGAAACCCTGCATACCATGAGGGAACATTTTCACTGGGATAGCCAAGATTATTCTGAATCTAAGAAAAGGCTCAGAGACTTTCTTCTACTTCCTCAGCACAGACCCCTTGCTATTCCACCTGTTCTAGACATTGTAGATGATGTATTTTCAGAGTCTGGCCTGTCCCCAGACTCTCTACCCTCTTCACCTGCTAAGCCAGACAGATACTACAGGGTCCCAGATTCTCATAAATTCCTGTATAAAAACCCCGCTGCTGACCCAGAAACTATATCTTAGGGTCCCATGGGGGTTAAAGCTTCCACTGCAAAAAACCCTGTCCCCTCTGATAGGGATTCCAGGGCTCTAGACAGATGGGGGAAAAAAGTCTACACTTCTGCTACCCTGGCTGTAAGGGCCTTATATTGTCAGTTTCATATGCTTAAATATCAGCAATATTTAATGTCACTGCTTAAATAGAAAATGTTGACAAATACTGAATGTTCAGAGAACAAGGAATTGCAGGATTTATTGCATGCAGCTGAACAAGTGGGAAAGCATACTTTGCAATGTGGTTATGATTCACTGGAGGCCTCTTGCAGGGCTGCTGTTACAGGGTCTGTTATTAGAAGGAATGCTTGGTTAAAGGAACAAAATCTGCCCGATCATGTTAAAGCAAAATTATTAGATGCACCATTACAGCATGATACTTTATTTGGTACTAAAGCAGAAGAGGTGTTGAAAAAAATGGAGGATAAAGCAAAATCCATGCAGACAGTCAAGGATTTCTTACAGGTACAGCCACCCAGATTTAGCAGAAACTGGCCTTCTAAAAATTGGTCCTTTACAGTGTCAGATAGACCACAAAGAAGCAGATACAGGCATCCCAGAGGCAGAGCTCAGCCCCAAGGCTCATACAGGCTTAAACAATGGGATGCTCCTACCTCCAAAAGCAGAGAAGACAAATCACAACCTTACAGGAAACAGTCCCAATGACTTTCCTCTACCAGATCCAAGCACTTTTCCTTTGACAGCACCCTTAGGGGGAAAACTAGCACTTTTTTCATCAAATTGGCAAAGGATTACACAAGACAAATGGGTCCTGAACATAGTGTCCCAAGGCTACAGGTTCCATTTCCACACTCTACCAAGGTCAAAGGGTATGCCAGACCTGCCACACAATCAATGGGCAGAGGCACAAAAACAAATTACAGCCCTCATGGACATGAGGGCCATTCAGCAAGTACCACAACAAGAGCAGGGGCAAGGATTTTACTCCAGACTTTTCCTAGTACCCAGAAAGGACAAAACCTGGAGATCAATACTTGACCTGTCAATACTAAATACGTTTCTGGAAGTTCCAAAATTCAAGATGTTGACTCTACAGCAGCTACTGCCCATGCTGGGCAAGAAGGCTTGGCTCGTAACTTTGGACCTAAAAGAGGCATACCTGCATGTCCCAATCAGACAATCTTGCAGAAGATACTCAGATTCATAGCTGGCTCAATGCATTATCAATTCTCTGCACTGCCCTTTGGCTTATCTACTGCGCCTAGGGTCTTCACAAAATGCCTGGCACCAGTAATTGCGTTTTGCAGACAAAAAGGAATTCAAATATATCCCTACTTGGACGACTGGCTAATTCAAGCAGAGAACAAAGACATTCTTCTAAAGCATCTGGCGTTTGTAAAAAGATTACTAATTGGCCTAGGGTACACAGTAAATGAAAATAAATCAAAACTAGTGCCCTCTCAAGAGATAATATTCCTGGGTGCAAGCCTAAATACAACTGCCCAGATGGCTTATCTCACGCCAGACAAACAAAAGCAACTGGCTACTTACTTCAAGAATTTGGCAACAAAAACCCACGTATCTGCAAGGAAAATCCTGCAGGCCTTGGGTTTCATGGCATCCTGCCTTCTGCTAATTCCATATGCCAGACTGCATATGAGGAAACTACAATGGTATCTAAAAAGTGTTTGGACTCAGCATTGCCACAGTCTGGAGACAGTAATTGCACTCATTCCCTGCCTGCAACAGGAGTTTCAATGGTGGGCAGAAGCCTGTCACCACAACAAGGGTCTGCCATTCAGTTTACCCACAGCCAGACAGACACTGACAACGGATGCATCAGATTATGCCTGGGGGGCCCATATGGCAGGAAAATGTATTCAGGGCACATGGCCTGCAAACCAGATGCATCTTCACATCAATCAAAAAGAGATGCTAGCTGTACAAAATGCCCTGACAGCTTTCAAGGACCTGCTTCATCCAGGACAATTACTGATAAAGACAGACAACACTACGGTTATGTGGTACATAAACAAGCAGGGAGGTACACATTCCTACCCCCTCTGCAGACAAGCAATGACCTTATGGGACACAGCATTGGCTTTTCAAGTTCACCTGCAAGCACAATTCCTGCCAGGAAAAACAAATACTCTGGCAGACGAACTAAGCAGAAACCTCATGGATCCCCACGAATGGAAACTGGATCCACAAGTCTTCAGCATGAAAATAAGGAAATGGGGATGCCCAGACATAGATCTATTTGCCTCCCCTCACAACTGCCAATTGCAGAGATTTTGCACAAGGATTTATCACAAGCAAGCATGGAAAGTGGACGCCCTATCCTTCAGCTGGAAAAATCTAACAGTATATGCTTTTCCCCCACTGCCTCTCCTTCCCAGGGTACTCCTAAAGGTCAGACAAGAGAAGCCAAAAATGATACTGATTGCACCAGACTGGCCACGCCAGCACTGGTACCCAATCCTAAAGAGCTTGTCTCAAAGTCCAGCATGGATACTGCCTCAGACTTCTCACATGCTGACCCAACAAAACAATCAGATCCAGCACAGCCAACTCAGGACCTTAAATCTGGCTGCATGGTGGATAATGTAGCCATTCAGAACACTACTCTTTCAAAAGCTGTTATGGATGTTATCTTGGAGGTCAGGAGGCCCAGTACCAGAAAATCTTATGCAGGAAAATGGAAGAGATTCTGCGCTTGGAACCAGGAACAAGGCATTGACACGTGTGTACCAAATATCCCTCAGATTTTGCAATACCTAACTGAGATGCTAAACAAAGACCTTTCTTTCTCATCTATTAAGATTCATGCCTCTGCCGTTTCAGCCCACTACAATACGGAACCACCTATCTTTTTTCTCATCCTTTAATAAGGCAGTACCTCAGAGGGGCCAAAAACATTAAACCTCCAAGGAGAGAACCAATTCCGGCCTGGGACCTCAATTATGTTTTGGAAAAACTCACACTGCCTCCTTTCAAGCCAGCATCAACAGCAGATATAAAATACTTATCCTGGAAAACAGCTCTGCTCCTAGCAATAACCTCTGCAAGACGAGTCTCAGAGTTACAAGCACTCATAGCTGTGGAACCTTTCATCATTTTTCATCCAGACAGGGTTTCTCTGAGAACAAACCATACATTTATGCCTAAGGTGGTGTCCAGTGTGGCCCTCAACCAAACCATTCACTTGCCAACATTTTATCCTAATTCACAGAACAAGGGTGAGAAAATTCTGCATTCTTTGGACATACACAGACAGTTACGATTCTACTTGGACAGAAGTAAAGCTTTCAGAAAGACTGAACAACTTTTAGTGTCATATGCTGCAGGATCACAAGGAAAGGCTATCTCAAAACAGACTATTTCTAAATGGATAGGCCATTGCATCCATTTCTGCTATCTTCAACATGGCAAATCAGTGCCTAAGGGCATTAGGCTTCATTCCACCAGAGCAGCAGCCACTTCAGCAGCCTTCCTCAGAGGAGTACCAACCAAAGATATCTTAGAGGCTGCAACTTGGAGTTCAGTGCACACCTTCACAAAGCACTACCACTTACCTCTTTACTCTAAGTCCAGAGCAGGCTTTGCCACTGCAGTTCTGCAGGGCCTCATAGCCTCTCCTAATCCTATTTAGCCCAGCCACCCTTCCTCAGCTTTGGGATTCAACCCAAGAGTAATGACTGCAACAGTGAAACACGATGAACATAGTACAGTTGTGTACCTACCATAAATGTAGATGTTCGAGTGTATTTACTGTTGCAGTCCAGGTTACCCACCCACCATCCCCCTTTTCTTCACTGGGACTTATCTGCACTTCTCTATCCTATACAATCTGTTTGGTGTATTTGCTTGTAGATGAAGGACATGTTATTATTGTGCATGCATTTTTTATTGGCATATTTTTTCAGCCTTCCAATTTGGGATCACCTGACATCTGGGGCAAGAAAAGCTGAAAAAAATGGTGTCGGCTGCATCTTTTATACCCCTGGCACACTGACGTCAGGGAAGAGGCGACAGCAACCGACGCTGATCCTAGACTTTGGAATTCTGGCTGACTGCGGGTAGCCTGCCAGCAGGAAACCCAAGAGTAATGACTGCAACAGTTAATACACTCAAACATCTACATTTATGGTAGGTACACAACTGTACTTTCTAGGTACACTAAGTGCTCTGTGTGTCTGTATGTCTAGGTACACAAAGGGCTCTGTGTGTCTGTAGGTCTAGGTACACTAATTGCTCTGTGTGTCTGTAGGTCTAGGTACACTAAGTGCTCTGTGTTTCTCTAGGTCTAGGTACACTAAGTGTTCTGTGTCTGTAGGTCTAGGTACACCAAGTGTTGTGTGTGTGTATCTGTTGGTCTAGCTACACTAAGTGTTCTGTGTGTCTGTAGGTCTAGGTACACCAAGTGCTCTGTGTATCTGTAGGTCTAGGTACACTTAAGTGCTCTGTGTGTCTGTAAGTCTAGGCACATTCAGTGCTCTGTATGTCTGTAGATCTAGGTACACTAAGTGCTCTGTGTCTGTAGGTCTAGATACACTACATGCTCTGTGTGTCTGTAGGTCTAGGTAGCCTAAGTTCACTGTGTGTCTGTAGGTCTTGCTTACACTAAGTGTTCTGTGCGTCTTTAGGTCTAGGTACACCAAGTGTTCTGTGTGTCTGTAGGTCTAGGTACACTAAGTGTTCTGTGTGTCTGTATGTCTAGGTGCACTAAGTGCTCTGTGTGTCTGTAGGTCTAGGTACGCTAAGTGCTCTTTGTGATTGTAGGTCTAGGTACACTAAGTGTTCTGTGTGTCTGTTGGTCTAGGTACACTAAATGTTCTGTGTGTCTATAGACCTAGGTACACTAAGTCTTCTGTGTGTCTGTAGGTCTAGGTACACTAAGTGCTCTGTTTGTCTGTAGGTCTAGGTATACTAAGTGTTCTGTCTGTCTGTAGGTCTAGGTATACTATGTGTTCTGTGTGTCTGTAGGTCTAGGTACACTAAGTGCTGTGTGTGTCTGTAGGTCTAGATACACTAAGTGCTCTGTGTGTCTGTAGATCTAGGTACACTAAGTGCTCTGTGTGTCTGTAGGTCTAGGTACACTAAGTGTTCTGTCTGTCTGTAGGTCTAGGTGCACTAAATGGTCTGTGTGTCTATAGACCTAGGTACACTAAGTGTTCTGTGTGTCTGTAGGTCTAGGTACACTAAGTGCTCTTTGTGTCTGTAGGTCTAGGTAGACTAAGTGTTGTGTGTGTCTGTAGGTCTAGGTACACTAATTGCTCTGTGTTTCTTTAGGTCTAGGTACACCAAGTGTTCTGTGTGTCTGTAGGTCTAGGTACACTAAGTGCTTTGTGTGTCTGTAGGTCTCGGTACACTAAGTGCTCTTTGTGTCTGTAGGTCTAGGTGCATTAAGTGTTCTGTATGTCTGTAGGTCTAGGTACACTAAATGTTGTGTGTGTCTATAGATCTAGGTACACTAAGTGTTCTCTGTCTGTACGTCTAGGTACCCTAAGTGCTCTGTTGTCTGTAGGTCTAGGTACACTAAGTGCTCTGTGTGTCTGTAGGTCTAAGTACACTAAGTGCTCTGTTTGTCTGTAGGTCTAGGTACACTAAGTATTATGTGTGTCTATAGGTCTAGTTACACTAAGTGCTCTGTGTATCGGTATGTCTAGGTACACTAAGTGTTCTGTGTGTTTGTAGGTCTAGGTACACTAAGTGCTCTATATATCTGTAGGTCTAGGTACACTAAGTTTTCTGTGTCAGTAGGTCTAGGTACACTAAGTGCTCTGTGCGTCTGTAAGTCTAGGTACACTAAGTGTTTTGTGTGTCTGTATGTCTAGGTACACTAAGTGTTCTGTATGTCCTTAGGTCTAGATACACTAAGTGCTCTGTGTGCCTGTAGGTCTAGGTACACTAAGTGCTCTGTGTCTGTAGGTCTAGGTACACTAAGTGTGCTGTGTGTCTGTATGTCTAGGTACACTAAATGTTCTGTGTTTCTGTAGGTCTAGATACACTAAGTGCTTTGTGTTTCTGTAGGTCTAACTACACTAAATGTTCTGTGTGTCTGTTGGTCTAGGTACACTAAATGTTCTGTGTGTCTATAGACCTAGGTACACTAAGTGTTCTCTGTGTCTGTTGGTCTAGGTACACTAAGTGCTCTGTGTGTCTTTAGGTCTAGTTACACCAAGTGCTCTGTGTGTCTGTAGGTCTAGGTACACTATGTGTTCTGTGTGTCTGTAGGTCTAGATACACTAAGTGCTCTGTGTGTCTGTAGGTCTAGGTACGCTAAGTGCTCTGTGCCTGTAGGTCTAGGTACACTAAGTGTTCTGTGTGTCTGTACGTCTAGGTACGCTAAATGTTTTGTGTTTCTGTAGGTCTAGGTACACCAAGTGCTTTGTGTTTCTGGAGGTCTAGGTACACTAAATGTTCTCTGTGTCGTTTGGTCTGGGTACACTAGATTTTCTGTGTGTCTATAGACCTAGGTACACTAAGTGTTCTCTGTGTCTGTAGGTCTAGGTACACTAAGTGCTCTGTCGGTCTGTAGGTCTAGGTACACTAAGTGTTTGGTGTGTCTGTAGGTCTAGGTACACTAAGTCCTCTGTGTGTCTGTAGTTCTAGGTGCACTAAGTGCTCTGTGTGTCTTTAGGTCTAGTTACACCAAGTGCTCTGTGTGTCTGTAGGTCTCGGTACACTACGTGTTCTGTGTGCCTGTAGGTCTTGATAGACTAAGTGCTGTGTGCGTCTGTAGGTCTAGGTACACTAAGTGCTCTGTGTGTCTATAGGTCTAGGTACACTAAGTGTTCTGTATATCTGTAGGTCTAGGTACACTAAGTGCTCTGTAGGTCTAGGTACAACCAAGTGCTCTGTGTCTCTGTAGGTTTAGGTACACTAAGTGTTCTGGGTCTGTAGGTTTAAGTACACTAAGTTCTCTGTGTCTGTAGGTCTAGGTACACTAAGTGCTCTGTGTGTCTGTAGGTCTAGGTACACTAAGTGTTCTGTATATCTGTAGTTCTAGGTACACTAAGTGCTCTGTTTGTCTGTACGTCTAGGTACACTAAGTGCTCTGTGTGTCTATAGGTCTACTTACACTAAGTAATTTAAATTGTAGTGTTAGCAGATATTGAACAGTTCTGTCTGTAATGTACTGTTGTCATGTGCATATTATTTTTTCTATCTTATGTCTGGTGGTTGCCAGGATAGGCTGTGGCTTCCATAAAGCCCTAAGTAATGTAACGCAGAGATTGAAAGTGAGTGAATGAATGAAAGTCCTTATCTCGTTTGGTTGCCCATACCCTGAAGGTGAGTTTCCAATGAATTTGTCATGTACTAAGATGAAAGAAGGATGCAGCATATATCCTTGCAAACTGTGCAATAAAATCAGTGCTAAGTAAACAAATTTTGTTATTCCAGGTGCCAGAAAGCTTTGAAGATGTTGCTGTTGAGTTTTCAGATGAGGAGTGGAAGATGTTAAGTAAACAGGAGAAGGAGCTCCACAGGGAAGTGATGATGCAGAACTACGAGAACATGGTGTCATTAGGTAAAGATAGCATTCTCAAAAGTGACATACTTATTTCTGGAATTTGACTACTTTAAATAATTAAAAAATACTGGTAAATGTTTTAGAAATAAAATGAGATTCTTTGATTTTGGTTGATAAGATAGACACTCGTATTTAATTTCATCATAAGACCATTGATCATCTCTGCATCAGCTTTTTTAAATGAAAGCATCAAATGTCAAAGTAAAAGTGTTAAGCATCACACAGAAAATTAAGGCAACACATCCTCTAATAAGGCAGAGCCTACTAATGGTGTAATTCTAATAGCTTTTATAGTGAATTAAAATATATACAAGGAGTAATGGTGAGGCACCTGTTTGAAGACGGGGTGATCTCAGCTCCATTCCATAAGAGCCCCATGAACTTGTCATGTGCTTTCATTGTTGTTAAGTATGTTGGATCCTCTTATTTTTTATTTATTTTAAAACCAGGATAGAGTACTGATTCATATGGAGTTTTATTTTTTTCAGAATCAGACCAGAAACGCTCTGTGGTTAAGTGCTTTCTCAAAGTCACACAGTTAGACAAAGGGAGGCAGAGGGAATCAAACCCTGGACAATAGGAAGTAGCTTGTTAACAGCTCCTAGCCTTAATCCTCTGTACCATTTGTCACAGTATATAACATGAGTTGACATTTTTGTCACATCTTGTTTAAAAGCAGTGCTGTCATTATAGAGCTGCATTCTTTTCCTGAGAGCAGGTATTAGTGGTGATGCTCAAGTCGGCATAAAATGCTCACAGTGTGCATTAATTCACATTTTCAGTGATGTCTTGGCCTATCTTCTAACTAGATTATATGCCTTTAGTTTACAAAATGCATGTAAAAATCCATTTAAATAAACACGTAAATATTGCATGCTCATAGAAAATAAGACGTTCATCAGTTATCTAACAGTTCATCAGTTATATAACATCTTCCCCCCTGAAATGTATTACTTACCAAAGCCAACTTGCATGTCCATATTGGGAGGTTTAGCTCTGCTGTGTCATTCTTTTTTATACTGTATAACATAGTAGCAGAATACGAAAATACATTTAAATAGATAGTTACAGCTATTTGTCTTGACTAATCTTGTCAGGTGCTTTTCCCTAAAGGATGAGTTACAGTTTTAAACATTTCAGATTTCAGATCTCAAATATTAAACCTTGTTTTTTTATATAAATACCAAGATGCAACTGCCAAATGTCAAATCTTATAAATCAATTTTGCTGTCAAAATCTTCCCAGAGTCTTAAGATAGGGTGATATGAAAAATCTAATTTAAACAAACAGCAAAGAACCAAACCAGGAAGTAAGTGCACACAAAGCCAGGAAATGGAACAGCTCGTTGTAAGTTCACCAAAGCAGATTCAGTAAATCCAGGTAGGCACCAAACGAATTCAAATAATTCCTTTATTCAGAACCACAGAATGATTAACACACAAGCGCTTTCGCTTGATAAAGCTCAGAATTCCTCTGAGCGAAAGCGCTTGTGTGTTATCATTCTGTGGTTCTGAATAAAGGAATTATTTGAATTCGTTTGGTGCCTACCTGGATTTACTGAATCTGTTTTGGGAAAAATCTAATTTAACTCACTAATAAATGATGCAGTTTAGAAATTGATGCATTATCTCACATGCTGACATGCCTACTTGTTATATGCATAGAAAATAAAATTCCCTTTTGGTACTTCTTAATAAAGTTTTTATATAATGCTGGCAGTTAAACTTGTTTGAAAGATGGTCTCTCAGCTTTTCTGTATACAATCATAGTAAAGTTTTTTTATCATAGACTTTTAACGCAATATATGTGACAGACAAGAAAAAAAATGTTAAAAAAAGTCTAAAATATATATCATTCTCTTGAGAAACTTTGCAACTCAAAGTAATACTGTAGGATTAGATTGGCAACTTGGCAACATAGTACAATTTACACACTGAGGGCAGTAAGCAGTTTCTGGAATTTATCAGTTTCGCTGTTAGTAAAATGTATATTTATTAAGTCATTAGTCTAAAAGGTTTACATTGTAGCCACAGTGAAGGCATTATTTACATATACCTCTGAAAATAAGAAAACTGTGTGAAAGTTGGTTATGTTAATCAACATCTGGACAGCTCTGCTTCTGTTCATTTGCTAGTTACATACATAACTCATTCTTTCTCTTGTTATGGGAGTGCACTACAAACATTAGGTTGATAACAAGTAATGACTGAGTGCAGTATTGAGAATGTACTGGTCTGAGTATAAGAAGTGCAAAATATTTCTGAATCTTCACTTTTCAAGTAGGCATGTTACATAGATTACATTGGGCGGTGCAGTGGTTAGTATTGCCACCTCACAGCAAGAGGTTCTACAGTTGAATTCTTGGCTGGAGTGCATTTTGGGCAGAGCCTGCATGTTCTCCCTGCATTTGCATGGGTTTCATAGGTTAGTACTAGGCTAACTGTCATTGCAAGCCATTTTAAGCCTAGCCAATTATCCCCTGTGAGATTCAAACCCTGTACCTTGTGGTTGTAAGGTAAACACCTTAACCATTAGGCCATCCTCCCAACCACCTCTTGGTGCTCCACTTTCCTCCCACATTCCAAAGACATGCATCTGGAGTGTTTCTCCCCGGGCCTCCATTGAAAATGGGTCCGTCCCAGTCAGACTTTCCCAGTAAACAAATGTTAAATAAATAAAAATATGCTCAGAGATAAATCAGTGGGGCAAGCATATAAAACTTACAGAAGAGCTGGTGTAGTAATGTTTATGATGAGAGAACACAGACATACAAGACAGTCTGAGTATAAAAAGTAACCATTTGTTTCCACGCATCACCAGTCTTTTATGACTCACCTTTTGTGATGGACTGCTTCTCCGTTCTTACATATTTTCACCACTGTCCAACAGCTGTGTATGAGAAAATGCTTATAGTGTAGTAATTCAGAAGAGATATTTTTGTAACTGAACAATATCTACTGATTCTGTTTTATAGGGTATACTGTCCCCATGGAGCATCTATGTTTAGTAATTTGGATAAATGAGGATGGTCAAAGCAAAGACACAGGAGGAGGAGGAAGGACTGTGCTGCAGAAGAAGCTTCCTGGTGGTGGTATCAGTAGTAAGTATATCATCGGATAAGTTGCTGCTTGTATTTTTTTTCTTGCTTATGGGTAAAAGTAAATTAAAGACGTCTGTGAAAATAAAAGGTGCTTGGTAACCACAAAATAAGGATACACTACTTAATTCAAAACTTTACCCAGACATGAAGATTTTTGTCTGGCATGTTTTGGCTCTAACAGGTACATTTTTCACACATTCCAGCACATTCCAACCTTCCATTCTGTGACTCATTTCTAACATTTCTTAGCCTCCCACTTTAACCATGTCATGCCTCTCCAATATTACAACCTCCAAAATTGTGCTCCATTTCCCATACTTTCTAGGCTCCCATCATAGCATGTCCATCTCCTAATATCCCACTCTCCCATCCTAATCATTTCCCATCTCCCACAGGTCACAGTTTTCCAACGTCTTATTTGAAAGTTCTACCACCAAAAGATGTGAGAGATGTGACAGCCGGAAACTGGAGCTGCAGAAGCAGTAATTAAAGCTAAGTATGATTGTGGACTGGATTACATGAGCATGCAAGTCATGGAGTTACCACAGAGGATTAAGTCTATGAAATGTTAGTGTGCTAATTCCAGTAGTCCAGGGTTTGATTCCCTAAACTTCCATTTACCTATTGTGTGACTCTGAGCTGCCCTAAGTTAATTGGGGAATTTGGCTAAGCTCTTCAGTGGTGTCCTGGACA
The DNA here is from genome assembly GCF_019279795.1 of Protopterus annectens. NCBI lineage: Eukaryota > Metazoa > Chordata > Ceratodontiformes > Protopteridae > Protopterus > Protopterus annectens. The sequence continues at coordinate 1,809,320,606 of NC_056732.1, forward strand.
GCATACCTAGTCAGCTTAACTATGATTCAGGCCAAACTTTGCCATTTAGTCTCATCTATATGCTTCTTGCCCCCTCCTTTCTACTAGTCTGATGTCCTTCATTGCTATAATTCGACACTGAACTGCCTCATCCCCATAGTGGCATAAGGGAGGCAGTGAGATGTTGAGATTTGAAGGCCTAGCACTCACAGGGGAGATATTTATACCTGGTGCTTTTCATCAGAAGTGCAATGGGTACACTGTGCATTTACCTAGTGGCTGTGCAAGTATGCACCCATAATTTTTAATCTCCGGAGCTAATGCCAAGGCTATGTGATAGCTGAGGTGTGCCTTATCTCTCTCAGCATGGGAAGGCCACGTTAATTCTTCTATGTTAATGCACTTATAAAAAAGGTGATCAAAGGAAAGTAACACAGAGCATTATGGTTCTGAATGGTTCTGAATGTCTGGCAAGCTCTGTTCTCTGATACCTGTTTGCGACAACTAATGGCTAAGTATAGGCAAAAGGACCATTTCAGTTTGCTTTACATGATACCAAATATCATTTGATGCAGTGTTTGTATGTGATTTTGGAAATGCACATATAAAGTTTTACTGCGGAAAAAAGATTCACTCTGAAGTAACGTATTGAGTTATGGTCCTGGTGCTATCAACACTTTCTGACAACTGATAGTTATTAGTAACAGCCCCATATATATGCAGAAGACATATTTTTTATTTGATTGCACATATCATTTTCTATATTGTTTATATGTTGCTGTTCCATTACTGTTGGGATTTGATTGCACATATCATTTGCTGCATTGTTTATATGTTGCTGTTCCATTACTGTTGTGATTTGATTGCACATATCATTTGCTACATTGTTTATATGTTGCTGTTCTATTACTGTTGTGATTTGATTGCACATATCATTTGCTACATTGTTTATATGTTGCTGTTCTATTACTGTTGTGATTTGATTGCACATATCATTTGCTACATTGTTTATATGTTGCTGTTCCATTACTGTTGTGATTTGATTGCACATATCATTTGCTACATTGTTTATATGTTGCTGTTCCATTACTGTTGTGCAGCTTGACTCTCCACAATTATGGTCTTTATGCAGCTGAATGATGTTTTCACTCAGCAGTGGGGACCAAGGCTGTATTAAATGTGCTATGCAAATGCACCTGTAAAAGAAAAATGATGCTGGCAAACCACCATGCATTACAATATTGATTATTTGGCAGGCATTCTGTGATATTGGATAGGTAAATCGGTTCATATTTGGTTATTAAGCATGCAGTCAAGAAACTCAGTTTCACAATTGCCCCACACCGTTGTCTGGTTAAGTGTCTTGCTCAGACTCAAACAGTAGACAGCTGAATCCATCCGTTGTCTAAAGGAAGCAGCTTGTTAACAGCTCACAGATTTAATCCTCAATGCCATCTGCCAAATAGTATGAAGTAATGGCCATATATAGGCAAGAGGAAAATTTTATTTTATTTTACATAACTGCAAATATCATTTGGTGCATTGTTTGGATGTGGAAGTAAAAACTCACAGATTTGTGCTTTGTAAAACAAAGTTACTGCAGAAAAAAAGATGATCATAATGAAGCTGCATACAGCATTAATGTATATATGCTTCTAGAAATGTAGTTTTCTGGTGACCAATACTTAAAAGTACAAAGTAAGCCTAGTTAAAAAGGATTCTTTAATTTATCATATAAGAAGGAAACTATAATTTGGTGCATTGTTTTCACTTAGTACTATGAGCACCTTGAATGCTCCTAATACTGTTTTATGGGGGGGTCATATGATGATATATCCATTTAGCTGTTAAAAGTACAACACATGAAAGCAATATTAATTCTACCGTGCAAGTACCCACTTTTAAAAAAGTTGATCATACAGAAGAAACATGCAGCAAGGTCTCAGTAAACATCTTGGGCATTCTAAAATGTTGTCATCAGAAAACACTATAACATTTTAAATAAAAGGGAAAACTCAAGAGCTTTTTGCAGGGAAGCAAAACCCTTACTAAGTAATAATTTGAAATGTGGAAACCCTCTTCAGTGAGTCACAAAATATGAAGACTGAATGTCGAAAACAGAGATGGACATTTTTTGGAATATTCCCTTTTTTCCAGTGTGTGGCTATCTTGGAGTTGGTATACATGTATAAGTTCAGAGGGACGTGGGGTACTTGCCCCCTACATCAAGGGGTGCTGGGGGGCTTGCCCTCCCTACAAAATGCAAGTTTAGAGGAGAAGAAGAGCATCATTTGATATTTATTCTTCTGCATTTTTGGTCTTTTTTTTCTTATGTGTTGGCACTCAGCATTAGAAGTACTGACATTTCAGTAGGGAGCCCAGGGAGCCCCCTTGCTATCAATCCTACATGTAAAACTTTACCTCCATCCCTCTTACTTCTACATACCAGCTTTGAGATTACATATCCGCATGTGTACCTCATCTCCAAGACTGTGCCATCTTACTATGTTGACTTGGGATGGTTTCTGATTGTTAGGGTTTCAAAATCAGCATTATGAAACAAGGCCTTCCCATTCCTGACAAATCTAACATGAACCCATACAACATTTTTGTCTAAATTCCTTGACAAGCAGTTTTCTTTGGTACTTTCTTTCATAGCTTCACCATTCCCCTCCCCAGCTTAAACGAGTGCTCTTATATGGTTTATATATAAAAAACAAGAAAAACAGTAATAATTAATAGCTCCACTGTAGTTCATGCAATGCAGAGAAATATCCTTCTTTTCATATGCTGTCATTAACTGGTAAGTCACACAGTTAAAATAACTACTTCCAGATAGTGTCATGACATAAGGAATTTAAATGGAAATGCAGTAAGAAAAAATGCTTTACTTTCATGGTGCTACTCAGCTGTTGAAACTGATTTAACCAAAACTTGGCCATTTGTGAGAAAATGGCTTCATTAGTTGCAATGTTGTGCAGTGAGTGGTGAGAAGTAACATCCAAATTTAGAACTGGTGACTAGTAAAGTTCCAAAAGCTCTTACTATCGTTTTCTGAATGATGTCATCTACTGTCGCTTCCTTCACACACACACATACATCTATAAATTTCTTTTGCTGAGATTTCTGTTAGTTTTCTGTATCAGAAATCAGAGAATGAATGATTGATACAGTCCAGTGTGTTTGTGAAGTTTTGTTTTCATGCTCTCTTCATCTGATTTCTTGTTTTCTATTTTCTGTTCCCACCACTACCTTTCTATGAGTCTATTACACCCTAATGCAACATTGCCAGTGTACAACAAGGCACCATTTATCACTGATGAATTAATATTACATTTAATTGTATGAGTTAGTCTTTCAAAATATCTACTATATTTTGTATGAATGTTAAGATATGCCTTTTTAACACACATTTTAGTTTTTCCCCTCCCATGGATGCTATAGTTGAAATATTTCAGAATCCTTGCTTGTACCACCCATCCAATCATCTGTCTATTCATGTTGACTATTGGCTTTATCCATTTCAAGATTGTTGGCATCTAGAGTCCATGACATTAGAGTGTGATGTGAAAAGTGGTCCTGGACTGGATGTAATTTCATCACAGAACACATGAACACTTTTAAATATATCTCGGACACAAAGAGGAATTACAGTTTCATTGTTTTAGCTACCTGTAGGTCACTGGAATATGGGAGGAAACCAGAACCTTGGTAAAACCTGTGTGAACATAAAAAGGATATGCAGACTGCACAGAGAAAGCACCCAACTAGAAAATGAACTGGGGAAGCAAACACTCTGTGGTAGCAATGCCAGCTGTTCAATAATATGCTGTTCTAGTCTTGGCTTTGGTCTTTTCATATTTCATGTATATCCAATGACAGCCACTTTAGTAAAAACAAGTCATGATTATTTATTTTTTGGTTGCTGAGTTGTTAAAAGGGAGAGTGACTGTATCTTTCACAGATCTTTCTAGCCTTAATCTGAGAGCTACAAAGAGAACAATAAATGCAGTACATGTTGCTAGTCTAGAGTAGCCAGGCAGCTTCATGCTTCTTGGATGTGGGATAAATCCAGAGACATGTGAAAAAAAATATTCAGATTCCACAGTCAACAGTGAACCCTGGACATCAGAGCTGTGCAACAGAAATGTTAATAACAGCGAACTTTTATGCTGCCTTTTACGTTCCTTACAACTTCAGGAATAAGGAGTCAATTTATAATAATTGTAGTGGACTTGAAATAAGCAGGCAGTCCTCTATTTTTAATAGTTTGCTTCTTGAAAATGTATTTCTTTTAATCAAATGATTGTGGTATGTAGTTTATTTTACAAAGCGAGGAAAATCTGTCAGTACTTTGGAGAGTTTTACATTTATCAAGCTAGTACGTGTTAATTTGATGTAGTTAACTGGAATGCCTTTGAAGTTCAACCCCTAATTATTATTTTCTTTTATTGTATTTGTAACAAATGTGATACAAAAATGAAGTACTATTTAACATATTTTGATAATTAATATCAAATTACTTTCAGTATAGTATAAACAAGCAATTTCACTCTAAATATCTGCAAAGTATTCTAGACTGTGAAAGACTACATATATAAATGCATTAACTTAAAAAGCTGGTTAGTCACCATATTTCCATTTGAGAATGAATACAGGTTTATTGCATGGATGAATGAAATGTTAAAAACTTAGAAAATAATAGAGAAATATATTTTATCAAAAGGAGTTGGTTACCTGCAGAAACCATAAGACAATACATATTTGGGGAAGTTTTCAGAATCTACCTTAAAAGAATATTCAGAATTATTAGAGTATATAATGAGATAACATACAGCCAGTAATAAAAAAAAATCTGTAGTATCTAATTTGTATAAAATAAGAGAATTAGATCCATAATCAGTAAATATTTACTGGACAGAACTACTTAATAAAAACATAAAAATTACTTTGAAAGATAAACGTTAATGCGAAGATATATTATACTACAACCATCGCAAATACCCTACATAAAATAGCTAGAATCACAAAAGACGCAAACAGTTTTATGTGCTGGAAATGAAAATGTATATGTAGATTGGGAACATATTTTTGTTGAATGTACAAAGCTTGAAAAAATATAATCATTCAGTCATCTTTATGGATATAAAATTTTAAGCTTACAAAGAATATGCTTTTACGGTTGGGAGGATGGCCTAATGGTTAAGGTGCTTGCCTTGCAAGCACAAAGTGCAGGGTTTGAGTCTCACAAGGGCTAATTGGCTAGGCTTAAGATGGCTCTCAAGGGCAGTTAGCTTAGTATGAACCTATACAATATTCTAATAGCAGAAATGTAAATGGCAGTATTCACTCATTTTTGGATAATACTAGCTATAGCAAGTAGATAAAATAAACAACATCAATTACCAGAATTATTACTGCTCCTTCCGAAAGTCTACCATAAAGAAATTGAAGTAATAAGTTTGTAAAATAAATCTAAAGCAATTTTGGAAATATATAACAATGGTGCCATACCAAATGAATGATTTTTATGCATAATATATAAATAAATATTATATTTGTGGACAGCATAGTTCAGTAGTTAGTAAAATGATTTTATACAAAAGTGGATGTGTTATAAACTTATACAAGAACTGCAAAATGAACTATGAATTGTATAATGAAATTACTTAAATATATATATATATATATATATATATATATATATATATATAGATAGATAGATATATAGTTTGTGACTTTTGATGCTACAACCAATACAAATCTTTTAGAAACAAACAAGTTTGTTTAAAATGTTTAGTAATAAATACTAATAGAAAGATTAAGTGAGGCTGGGGAGGATGTGAGGAATTGTTTTATTCTGTAGAGAAAAATGAAGACGATGAAGTACATTGAAAACCATCAAACATACAGTTTTTGGTTTACTAAAATTTTGAGTTTAGAAAATGATGTGAGGTTACTGTACCATCCCACTTTTACTATTAATATGTAAAACAAGAAATTAAAGCTTCAGCATGGAAAATGACCATATTCTAATACACTGTTTTCTTTTTAAGTCAGCAGGAATGCAGACTGTGGTGAGAGTCAGAGTCATCGATCATCACTTACAAAATGTCTTCATTCTGAAAATGACAAGGCTTTGTCAGAGGCATTATGTGTTATAAGACATGCCCCTGTGCAGAGTGGAATTAGGCCCCATAACTACATGGAATATAATGGGAAATCCACCAAGAAAGCTGCGCTGGAAATGAATGGAGGGGAAATAAAGCGGAGATGCCTTAGTGACCTAAACAATTGCACATTTCATAGTAACAACTTAAATGTCAAATTCATTCCATGTGGTAAAAGCCAGAATGATGCCATTGTAGTACATGAACAGAACAAAAGTAAAGAAGAATTGTATCAACATACAGTAGGTGAAAAAGATGTTTCAGATAAAAACAGTGTACCCCTGCATCAGGCTGTCTGTTCTAAACAGAAACCCCTCAAATGTGCAAATTATGACAAGGATTTTCAACAGAACTGTAGCATGGTAAAACTTGGATATGTCCACACTAACCAGAAGCCATGCAGATGCTTCACTTGTGACAAGAATTATGAAGATGACATATGTCTGGAAACACATCAGACTGACCACAATGATAAGGCTTTCACAGAGAAGAATTGCAAAATAAGTGATCAGTATGTTCATTTTGACCAAAAACCCTTCACATGCACTACGTGTGGTAAAGGTTTTACACATAAAGGTAACATGGTAAAACATGAGGTAGTACACACAGGGAAAAAACCTCATAAATGTACCACATGTGGCAAATGCTTTACACAGAGGAGTAACATGGTAAAACACAGGCATGCACACACAGGTAAAAAAAACTATAAATGTACCACGTGCGATAAATGCTTTGCACATAAGAAAAGTTTAGTTGAGCATCAACTTACCCATGTTGGACAGAAACCTTATAAGTGTGCCATGTGTGACAAGAATTTTGCACGTAAAAGTAATATGGTACAGCATCAGTTTGTTCACAATGGGCAAAAACCATATACATGTGCCACATGTGGTAAAGGATTTACCCAGAAGAGTAGTATGCTCAACCACCAATATGTCCATAGTGGCCAGAAACTCTATAAATGTCCCACATGTGGAAAAGGATTTGCCCAAAAAGGTAGCATGATAAACCATCAGTATGTTCATAATGGACAACCACCTTATAAGTGTGACAATTGTGGTAAAGGATTTACCCAGAAGAGTGGCTTGGTGAACCATCAATTTGTCCATACTGGCCAGAAACCCTATAAATGTGCCACATGTGGCAAATGTTTTGCACAGAAGGGTCACATGGTAAAACATCAGTATGTCCATACTGGCCAAAAACCATTTGAATGTGCCACATGTGGCAAATGTTTTACACAGAAAGGTAACATGCTACAACATCAGCAAGTCCACACTTTGAGCACAAAGAATTCTTGAGCATGAGAAAGCAATGCTAACTAAGAATTATACAATACAAAACATTAACAAGCTGGCATTGAGAAAATAGCATACTATAGTTCAAGGGAAAGGTTAAAGGTCATGTATGCTCATTACAATAGCCACCCTTGGTAACTACAGTGTTCTACATAAGTAATGGATGAATTGTCAAGACATACAAGCAAAAAACAGACCATTGCAGACCAAAGACAGCCAGACATTGTTGGAGCAAATTGGATAATAAAAAGTGACAGAAGTGGTAACCTGCTATGGACTAGTGAAGAAGATAAGAGCTCTTGGTATCTTGTGGATGCTGAAAATAGCACCCTCAGCAAATATCTAAGAGTGAGAGAGCCCTGGTCTTCTGAAGTATGGATATCACCTTACTAATTTTACTTGCTAGAGGAGTAACTCTGGGTTTCCTTACTGTGTCAGACCCAAAGCAGTTTTATTCTCACATTTTCAGGGTACACTGTTGTATGGGATTCTCAAAATGCATTAAAGCATGGTCAGCCCACTTGTTAGATATTTTCAGGGAAGGGGGATTTCAGCCCAATGTAGGACTCGTATTTGGCACTGTTCTTAAGAAATATATGAAGATGGATGATTTCTTCTCTTAGAAATATATCTTTAGTTTTAGCCAAGCTACCAAACATACATGTAAGACCAGTAACATAGGTTTAAAGGGTAGCTAGGTTTGTTCACCAAACACTAATGATTAAAATGCATGTGATGATCACTTGTGTACAGCTGATGTGCTTTTTTTTCCCTGAAAATTTTAATTTTTAGTGTAATGGGGGGTTTCCCCTTTCCCTGTGATGGTACAACATTGGCGTTTGTATAAAAATAGGGTGTGGTGAGTGCAGCCCCAACGATGGAGAATGTAAAGGGCTTGTCCTTCTGTATCAGTTCTTTTTTTGTGTGTGTGTTCTGTTTCAGAATGTCATTCATGTTCCTGAAGTTTCACTCATTTGTAATCAAAGCTGAGTGCAGCATTCGAAACAAGTCAGTATATTGTTTATATCTTGTCAGGGAGCCCTTAAAATGTTGTTTCACGTGTCACAAAGGAGAACTTTCATGATTTTTTCCTCATGTCTACTTTGCATTTTTTTAATATGTATTATTTTTCCAACAAAAGGCATGGCAGTCAGAGTACACTTTGTTCCCTCAAATGCCACCATTATTTTGTTTTTGTTTTAATACTTTTATTTATGGTTCAAATTTTATTTCTGTTTTTATTGTCTACATAGATGATTATCTGCAGTTAGCAATGCCATTACTCATTTTTTAGATGTCACATTGATGAAACTGAGAAAATGGTTTCTGCTGTTCTTTTAGACATTATTTCCTGCCAACACATTCTTACCTGCTACCAGTGCAGACCTGCAGCATCTAGAAGTCTGTCCAGTGTTGTGACTATATTGGGAAGATGAGTAATGCACATCAGTATCTTTTGGGGAGAGGTTATCATTCTGAAGTGTTTGTGGTTGCACAAGAAAATGTTGGCAGCATGCTTATATATTCAGAGGGTACAGAAAAGATGCAATAAATTTTGTTATACAATATCCATCCAGTTGCCTTTCTGTATATATACTAGATTTTCTTAACAAATGATGCAAATTAAGACTATTTTGCTTTCCAATGAAAAGTTGAGAGATTTCACAAATAGTCTTAGCTTTTCATATACAAATGTAGATAGATTAGTGAGATGCTTTTATTCAAAGCCCCAATAATGAAATATAATATTTCAAACAAATGTCCTTGTCATAAGTACAATGTATTTACTCAAATACATAGTTTTACTGAGGTGAGAATTAATAATATTAGGTTAGTGCTTCATGGTTAATTGAATGCAGGTAATGTGTATAGAATGCTTTGTAGTTGTACTAAGGCCTTGTGCGTATATCTGTTATACGAGTACTTAAAGTATAGATAAAAGAACCTTTTAAAGATATCAGAAGTGCAGGTGCTTTAAATTATTTGGCTGTGTGTGCTAAAGATTTTTGCTATCATCCCACTACAACTTTTAACTTGATCTCAGGTTTTCTCCCCAGGCCTTTCCTTGGAATGGGCTTCTACCCAGTCAGACTTTCCCAGTAATCAAATGTCAATAAATAAATAATACATGGAAGTTAATATAATAGCTGCTTTAAATTATCTTTACGCAAATTCATTTATTAACTTTTACCAATTAGATCCCTAAGTAACTGCGGTGGTGGTGCTGCGATAGTGTTGTCGCCTCATAGTAAGACACTGTCCTGTTCGATTCTCAGCTAGAGCATCTTCTGTGTGGAGACGAGACATGCGTGAATGGGCGTACCTTCATTGAAGGTTGTGCATCAGAGCTGGCAACTCGGCTCGTAAAAATCTACTGCCAATCATTAGTGGACCGGAGTTCCGCTGTGGCAACCCCTAACCAGGAAAAGCCGAATGACACAACAACAACAGCAACAACAACCAATTAGCTCCCTAAGGCTTGAATTTAGATATTGAATGGCAACATCTAATGGGGTCTATATTAAATCAGCGAACACTTAAAAAAGTGAACAGTGCTTGATTTATCGACCCCATGCAAGCGAAAGCTTACAATCCCAAACACTTAGAACAGCGATTTTTTCCCAGGGGAAAAAAAAAATCGTTGTTCCAAAAAAGAAAAAAAAAACTTTAAAACATTACATAAAGTGGGGGGCTTCGCCCCCCCCCCTAATTTAATATAACAACTCTTGAGATCGCACTACAGTGACGAAAATGGCAAAATAATGAAGAAGGCTCAGCAATTTCTTTCCCAGGGAAAAAAATACACTTATATACCATTTCGGTATTTTGCCATTTTGTGCTTTCAAGTTCGATCAAGACGCATTTGAAAAAATGCGTCTTTGATCATATAATAGGGAACCCATCTAATGTTGATAATCATAATGATGATCATGATGAAGATGATGATGATCTAGTAAGGAAGTGTTAATAAAAGATGCGCTTTAGTTTATTCTCTAATAAAAGTTCATTCCAGTGTGCAATAAGGCATGAGGCATCCATGTTAAATACCTTTAGCACTTGGAACATGCTGTTGTCATACAGTAGACCACATCTCAAAATATTTGACTTTTGTAAAATAGATCAAAAACAATAACCTCTAACTTTTCCATATGCTTATCTATATGGCATGTATTGCATAGAAAGACAGGTTTCACCTAATGGGACTATCTCTAAACCCACCAAAATTAATAACTGCACATATCACAAAGCCATCATTTAGAGACATGAATACTTTACAAACATGGCTTCTGCATTTATTCAGTTAACTCTTTAGATGACCTCATAATTAAAATAAGTAAAACAAAAAGTTCATTTTGTTTGTTTCATTATCATATTTTCTTTACTGCCATAAATACTTAGCTAACTTTTCTCATTTTTTGATTATAAATGTTTCTTTATTGACAGCAGAAAATCATCCCTGTATCTTTATTTTCTAGTTCAGGTGGAACTCTGCTGTTCCGGTACATATTCTAACTTGCACCCTGACTTTGACATTGACCTTTAGTACTGTTTGACTGACACCCAGCATTCTAAATTAGAATTCACTAGCTGCCAGCTGTGCTGAAAAAGTACAGTCGTGTAAGTAAACTTACCACAGTAGATGTCTGAATGATCACTGCTGCTGTAGCCTTTAGTTCTATCGGTCAAATCCTGCTAAGGATTCAATAGCTGTCCTGCTTCCAAAACTTTCAGGGCACCTTCTACTATACCATTAGTCAGCTCAAGCTGACTAAAAGTCGGGTTTGGGCACCAAGCCCTTCAGAGCTTTCATGCCAACAGAGAGAAGGGAGGCTAAAGATGGTACTCGGAATATAACAATAAAAAGTCCACACCCTGGTGCAATAAATAAAGGGGAATAGAGTGAGAGTGGCTACTGCAATAGTCATAATTTAAACATTTACTGTTATGGTAAGTTTATTTAGACAACTGTATTATGTACATCATCTGACCACTGCTGCAGGAGCTTTAGCTATATGAGTAGATTACCATAGCTTAAACTGACTGATAGGATGAGTTTTGAGGCTGCAGGAGTCCCTGGAGAATAGTCCTAGCAAAGCGTGTCTTTGATCTGGTGAAGGAGCGTAGTTTATAGTGCTTTGTAAAAGTATGCACAGAGGATCAAGTTACTGCATCTACAATACTTCTAGCATCTGACTGTTTCCAAACAGCCACCAATGAAGCCAAAGCCCCATTAGAGTGAGCCTTGACCCTTCCTGGAATAGCTTTGTTATGGCTTGAATAGCAATAAAATAATAGCAAGAGACAACCGTATTGAAATAGTCTGCTATGACACAGTTGTTTTTCTTACCTTTACAAGAAATGAACAACTGATTTGAAGTTATAAAAGGTTTTGTTCTGTTGAGATAGTATCTGAGTCTTCTGTGAATATCCAAGATATGAAGTATCCTTTCTCCCTGATGTTTAGGTTCTGGAAAGAAAACAGGGAGATGTGTACCTCTCTCAACACTCTTATACCACTTTTGGTATAAGTGAAGGATTAGTTCTTAAAGAAACCCTATCTTTTTAGAAAAAAGAGAGGCTTGACCCACCATGAGAGCTTCCAACTCAGAGACATTAGTAAAACTGTTTTCCATTTAAAGAACCTCAAAATTAGTCTGCTAGGCTGTTTTCTTAACAAATTAAAGATACAGTGATGGGCGTCCCATTTGCTCCCACTTATGCAATAATTTATATGGGAGATTTTGAAAAGAAATTTTTGTACCCAGCAAAATTTTTTACTGAACATGTCATCGTGTACAAAAGGTACATAGCTGATTTGTTCTTTATTTGTATGGGGTAATGAGGCACAATTTTTGGAGTTTCTGATTGAATTAAATAGGAATATGCATGACCTTATGTTTACATACGAATTGAACAAGAAATACATCCATTTTTTTGGATGTGGAGTTTTTATGTTGGTGGGGGATCTACTATTCAACATAAACCGTATAGGAAGGAGACATCAGTATATAACTTTTTACATGCATCTAGTAGGCATTGACAATATCTGATGAATTCTCTTCCATATGGAGACTTTAGAAGGATTTTTTCCAACATTTCGAAGGAGAAGTTTAAGGAAGATGGTTTAATGGAGGTAAAGGACAGGCTCTTACCCTGTAGTTATTCTTTGGAACTCTTAAATAATGCCAGAAGGAAACTTGATGATATTGAAGGAAGGAAAGGTGGTAAACAATGGAGGCTGAACAGAAATTTAAGGGGAGAATAATGTGGGTTAGAATAATTGTGACAGAAATATTTTTGTCACAAAATATTCACCGTTTTCTGTGATTTTGGAAAATTTTGTTAAGGATATTTGGCGTGTTGTTTTTCAGGATGATGTGGTAGTGAATTATTTTCAAAACATATTATGTTTTCATATGGTTGATATAATAATTTGAAAGAGGTGCTGAATTTTAGGCATGGGCACTCTACCATAGTTTTGCTTGTGGACATTAAGGTTTGTTCTAAAAATTAGAAATTTAATTGCAGCTTTAATTAATGGAAGAAAATTTATATCTAGAGAGAGATTTGATTATGAATTGTGCAGGGTAGTGTACATTATGTGGTGTGGTTGTAACATTATTAGGTGGTACATGGGGCCGATGAAGCATAAAGTAAAAATTCGAACTCTGGAACATTTGGAGGACATTAGGAAGTGTAATTTAAAAAGCCCTGTAGCAGAACATTTTCACAAAGTTCATCAAGGTTTAGATGCTTGTATCTTTTTTAGTGTTTTGGCCAAACCACATTTGCCCAGGGGGGTGATTTTGCTAATAAATTAAGTGAATTGGAAAACAAAATTATATTAAGTTATAGAACATTGTGCCCTAGGGGTTTGAGTATGGAGGTGAATTTAACTTTTTTAGTTGATATGAATGTGTTAAATGAAGTTTGAATCAATAAATATGTTATTTAACATTTTTATATAAAATGCTACTTAATATAAATATAAATTAATTGAAGTTGAATTGATAATTGTATAATTAATTGCCAGCCAGCTGGGTCTAACCTGTATAAAAGTGACCTTATGCTAGTTGTTTATTATCTTGAGAAGATGATTAGCTGAGGTACCAGATCTACTTGGAATAAATATAGGTGGTTGTACAGACTACTGTATTTTTGTATTTTGTTTCCTTGATGCAGTTTTTGAGTGTTTCAAGATGTCTGTGGATATCCAAAATATGAAATATCCTTTCTCCCTCATTTTTATGTTCCAGAAACAAAACAGGACGCTGGCTACCTCTCCCAATACTCTTTTACCACTTTAGGTATAAATTAAGGATTAGTTCTTAAAGAAACCCTATCTTTATGGAAAAAAGAGAGGCTTGACTCATCATGAGAGCATCCAAATCAGAGATGTTAGTAAAACTGTTTTCCATTTAAAGACCCTCAATTTAGTCTGATAGGCTGGTTCAAATGAAACAAGAATTATTGTTTCTGACACAAAACTACGATTCCAAGGAGGAGTCACTTGTTCCCTAGGAGGCTTCTAATGCAGCACCCTTAAAAAAACATTTTCACATGGTGTTCCATTGAATGAGAGGGATCTATGGGCAGACATGTTGAAATGGCTGAAAAGCAAACCTTGATTGAGGAATAAGACTATCCAAAGCTTAGTTACTCACACAAATACTGAAAAATCAAGCAAAGTCAAGCTTACCCACACAGATACTGAAAAATCAAGCAAAGTCAAGCTTAGTTACTCACACAGAGACTGAAAAATTAAGCAAAGTCAAGCTTAGTTACTCACACAGAGACTAAAAAATCAAGCAAGGTCTGAGGCATATGTAGTGAACAATTGTGTTGGAGCTAGGAATGAGAGTTGAGAAACCCTGAGTTTGAAAAAATATATATAGTGTCTCCAACAAAACGGTTCTATATTCACAAACCACAAAACTGGAAAATGAATTGCCAGGGGATGAAGATGTTGAGACCATACAAATTACAGGATTTTGTAATATGGAGTCTTGCAGCAGTTATCATGAGAATCAAGGATGCTATGAGACCCAGAATCCTGAAGGAGTCAGTAGTCTAAATAGAAAAACTCAGGATTAGTTCAAAGTAAAAATCAACTATATTTTGCAGAGAAAAAGTCTTGGAACTGTGGTTTTCTTGAGACACCCCAGGAACAAAATAATGAGAGAATAAGTCAGACAAGATATTTAACAGAATCCCAGTCTGTGTAGAAGATCATTTATCCAAGTGAGAGATTCCAGACATTTTGAAAATACTCTGCAAAGAAAGGCCAGTCATATAAATAAGCACAAATGTGCACTCCTGGAAGTCTTCATTAAGCTAGCACAGGAGCAACACACTTTGTATATACCCTTGTAGCAGTGGATAGACCAAAGGTAATGCAAAGTAAGTGATAGTATGATCCAGACTGGGGGGGGGTTAGAAACATCTGATATATGCATCTAGAAAAGTGAAGAAATGCATCATTTAAAAATCTAAAGTTACCAGAAAACTCAAATGGAAATTAAGGGATAACATTTTGAGCCTGGTATAAGGACCAAAAGTGAATAAAATCCTTCTCCTAAAAGAGGAGGAAGGAACATTTCTAACACCTCCTGAAAAAGAGTATGCTTCATGACAGGAAGGAAAAGGAGTTACACTGGTGAGATAGGGGGAATCCCTCAAAAAAGGAGGGAGAGACTCCCTCTGCAAAAGTAATCTTGATGGATTTAGGGTTTGGGAGGAAGGGAGGCAGAACGTCATGCACATAGTCACACAAACGTTTATTAAACTGCCTTTACTTTTTGAGGGTTCCTCTACTATTTGGAAAATCCTTGCTATTGCTTTAAAATATTTTCCTACCATCAGCTTACTGGGACTGTTTATTTAGTCTTAAAACAAGGCAGTAGTAAGAACATTAAATTCCTTTGCCATCAAGGGCAAGAAGAGCTGAAAAACTGATAGAATCCATGAATCAGCATACCTCTCTTAACACAATTTTAAAAGGACATCTGATGCAGATGGTTTAAAACCAGCACTCTAAATAAAGCAGCATTCAAAACTTCATTACTAACATTTTCTGGAAGGTTTTGAGAATATAGCCAAATAAAACTCCTCAAAGCACTTTCAGTGGCAAGAGCCCCAAAAGCGGCATCAACAAAAGCAATAGTACATTCCACATTGTGGGTAGCCACTTGAAACAGAGAAGCAAACAGTTACACAAAGCAGATTTCCCCTCAGAAGGGGAATAGATGCCAGAAGCATTCCTCATATTCTCATAAGGGGCAAACATAACCATAAACATATAATCTTGACAAGTGATGCAGAAGAATACATCTTATTACAAAAACTTTCCCATCCTAGTCAGATGGACAGGAAAAAGTAATAACTAAACATTTCACAGCAGCTGAGCTCAGAAAATCAGTAGCTGCTGTGTCTGATCTGGGATAAGTGCATAAAAACTTAAAATACTGATGAAGTTAATATAGTCTATCTGCTTTCTACGCTAGCTGTCGGACAAGTTACAGGCTGTAGCAAAAACAACCTCCACAGTTAGAAATAGGTTCTAGAAATTCCAGTTGTGGAAAATCATAATACTTCCTGAGGGAGTGAGAGACATCACTGTTTTCCAGTGAAGCATCTGTGTCTGTAAAGTTGCAAAAAAGAGGATCCTTCTAAGGGACTGGCCAGGATCCCACACAATCAGACGTCTGTGGAGACAAACATAATCAGTCCCTTTGCAATTATTTCAGTCTCTTGAATATGTTCAGCAAGTAAAGAATCCTTTTTTATCAGAAATATCTATACTGGAAGGGTTGACAGTCTAAGCAACACCTAATAAATTAATTCCTGTCCAAAATAATTGTGATAGGAGAAGACATATGATCCAGTGACTGTTTTCATCTGATTTAACCTTTGGGTTACAGAATTAAATAACTAGCTCAAAACACACAGAGGGTAAAATAATTCACTTTAATAAACTGCACAGTATTATTTGACCTGGTTATTTTATTTTGTCCTATGGTGGAACCAGCTTGTTTCAATTGCTGGAGCTGCCTTTCTGTTTTGACTAACCTTTGGGTTATTGGATCCAACAATATTCAACCTCTGTACTTTTTCAGAAGCTTAGATCCAGGGCACTGCCTCCTCCCTACCCATAATCCTCTCAGTTCTTCAGAGTACCTCAGATCTTATTTGCCACTTGATCCACTAACATGCAAGCTCAAAGATTCCTGTATTATGTCAGTATAGACACCGTAGAGCAGCTAGTCTTCACACTTACTAGAGGCGCTAATGTCCTTGATCTAGTACTCATAAACAGGAAGGAACATTGCACCCCCAGTGTAATGTCCTCACTGGCCAGATCAGATCTCAAAGCGGTAACCCTTGAAATAAATATAAAAGCTAAACTCCCAGCAGACCCCAGAATCTTTAAGAACTTTCCAAGACTTTTCAGGCTTGCTAGTTGTTGCTGAAGCACCTACCAAGGGGAGAAAACGCTGAGAGAAGAAAGGAGACACTTTTGTGATTTTAAGTATTTTCTTCTGATTTTTTGTTAAGTTTTACTGCTTTGCCGCCTACTTTTTGGCATTTTCCGGCTTGCTAAAGTTTATATCTGTAACAGTAACAGTACTTGGAACACATCTAGAGCCTGTTTACTGCATTTCCTGTGTTGCACTTAATTTAAAATCGTTTTTTCTCTACAAACTGCATTTTACCTGATTTTGGCCTAGCACTCAAGTGTGGGGTCATTTATTGCACTGTTGTGATTATTTTGCTGCTTGTGTATCTCTGCTACCTTTAAACTACAACAAAAAGAAAAAAAAATCTTGCTTTTTTCCCACTTTCTGAAAGTTAAGAAAGTTCAATTACAGATTTGCTGTTCTGAACTGTTTGGAAGTTTCTAGAAGGCCAGTGCTTGCTTGGGCTAAAGGGAAGTCTCTGTGTTCACCAGTGGGAGTGGTTAACACTGAACAGCCTACCTGTCCCTGGAGGAGTGGTTACAACCTAGAAGCTGTAGTTTTATTGGCCATTTTGGGTCAATTCTAAACTCCTTGATCTCTCTCTCTTAAAACCCTACAACTCTCCTTTTGCGCGGTTTTGCGCACTGAGCAGCGTCGCCTAAACAGGTTTAAACTATTTCAGGCTCCACAAAGTCTGCTCTTCACTTTTTCCCTTAGAACTGTTCAAACTCTCAAAGTAATCACTCTATTCTCTTTCTAAAGCCCTGCACTTGCTCAGCTCTTATAAGGAAACACTAACTAACTAAAGCACTACACCCTCGTTGACTTCTCATAAGTATTAGACTCCCGATTGGTCCTTCCTGATCAAGTGAAAAATCAGTTCCCTTCCTAATCTGATCAATAAAAAACAGTTCCCTATACTAATCTGGTATGTCCAAGGGTCAGTTTCAAGGTTACTCTCCACTCCAGCTGGTGAATCTGGGAATTTTGAGGCAATGTTATAATTTCCTTATGTACACAGACAACCCTCTCCTCCTTCCAACAAACTCTAATACATGTGAGAGATGCAGTTACACAGCCAAACTGGAGGCAGAGCTCTCTCAACCCAAGACTGGCACAGTCAGTCAGGAGGAAAAGGTAACCACCCACACCACAAATAAAAATCTGCCTAAACAGCAAAGACCTCCTAAGCAGATATCCAAGCAACGCAACAGCCACCCCTCAACAATACCTCACAGTCACAGCCCTTAAGGCCAAACAACACACCAAATACACTTGTTATAGGGGACTCTATTGTCCGGCACACTGACGTCTCACTCACCAGACTGAACAAGGAGAAGGTCACTGTAAGCTGCCTGTCGGGTGCCAGGATCCGCCACATAACGCAAGCACTCAGGTCACTCCAAAGCAAGTACAAGTATGTCTCTGTCATTGTCCATGCTGGTGTGAATGACCTGAGACGTACCTCCCTGGACTAAATGAAAAGAGACATAGAGGAGCTCTCTGACCATGTAGCCCAGGCTGGTATGACCCTGACCTTGAATAGCATCTTGCCCTCACCAAGAATGATGCCACAGTATAAAGACAAAATTATCAGTTTCAACAATTGGCTAAAGTATTGGTATCATTCAAAGGGGATCCAGTGTCTGTCAGCCTGGGATGACATGCTCGACAAGCAACGTTGCTTCGCTAGGGACGGCTTGCACCTGTCACCTTTAGGCTTTCGTATACTGGCCAAGGCTCTTGCCACTCCCATAGTGCCTTTTTTAGGCAAGGCTCAAAGGACAAACCCACCTCCATAGACAACCCAAGGATAAAAAAACTAAAGGTAATGCTACTCAATGCCAGAAGTCTAAACCTCAAGATGCACGCACTAGAGGCTCTCCTCAGTATGGAGAAAATCGATGTCTGTGTAGTAACAGAAACCTGGTTCAAGGCTCCTGAGAGCACCCCAGCACTACCAGGTTATAACTCATACCATGCGTTTCGGCCCCAAAACTCGGACCGAAGCACAAAAGGAGGGGGAGTATCTATATTCATCAAAGATACCTACACCTCCAGGTTAGTTGCACTGCATGAAGCATTGGAAACCATCCATGTGCAACTAACAGTGGGCAAAACTGCCTTTCAGTTTGTAGCCTACTACAGAACACCCTCCCTATTACAGGAACCCCACTTGGCATTCCTGAGAACACTGGAGAATATGAAGGTCTCTCCAAACACTATGTTATTGGGTGACTTCAACTACCCAAACATTGACTGGGAAAACTATTCAAGCCCAAACACCCTCGCCCAATGGTTCCTTGAATTTATAAACTCTAATGCAATAGAACAACTGGTCACCACTCCCACAAGAGGGAACAACATATTGGACCTGGTCATCACCAACATGGGCACTCTATGTTCCACACCAGAGGTAAACCCCTCATTAGTAAGATCAGACCATATACAAATTTCCCTGGACATCCATATCCCGTCCCCACCCCCAGCCAAGGAAATCACTGTAAAGAATTTCTCAAAAGACAACTTTGCACTTCTCAAGACTGAGGTGGAATCCTTCAAAGTCCCTGGGCCAGAGGATAATACAGCCCAATCCGCAGAATCCTTTACAAATGCATTCTATGAGCACCTGCAGGAATGCATGGATCGTGCTATCCCAAATAAAACTAAGACTCACTCCTCCAAAAACAGGAGACCGGTCTGGTGGACCCCGGCCATATATAAGCTATACAACAGAAGGAGGAAGCAACTACATGACAGAGCAAAATCCCAAAAAGGGAAGGCATCTCTGATCAGTATTAGCAAGAAACTTCGATCCATCATAAAATCATCAAAGGCCATTTTCGAAAGAAAAATTGCCCTAGACACTAAAGATAATCACAAGGCCTTCTTTAGTTATGTCAGGAACATGGGCGGAAACTCCCAGATATGCTCTGAATTGTTGCATAACGGTACAAAATATACCAAACCTACAGACATAGCCAACATCCTGGCAGATAGATTCAGCACAAACTTCTCCCCCCCCTTCCCCCCAAAAAAGCAAATGCCTATTCCAACTGAATGTAACCTCCCTGACATCACAGATGCACAGGTGAAAGCTGCCCTCTCTAAAGCAAAAAACACAGCATCTATGGGACCGGACGGTGTCCCAGGCTGTGTCCTATATGAGCTCCAAGAAGAACTGAACCCTCACATTAAGTCACTGTTCAGACTTAGCCTTACTACAGGATATGTACCCAAGGAATGGCGTACAGCTACAGTGGTCCCACTCCACAAAGGTGGTGCCACAACGAACCCCAGAAACTATCGCCCCATAAGCTTGACTAGTCTGATCTGTAAAGCTATGGAGCGTATCATCATGGAACTCATAAACAAAGACATTGGGAGCCTCCAGACACTGGACCCTACCCAATTCGGCTTTGTTAAGGCCGATCTTGCCTCTTAAACCTAGTTGATTTCTTTAAAACAGTTACCAAAGCCATAGATGAGGGCAAGGTAGTCCACACAGCCTACCTGGACCTTGCAAAAGCCTTCGACACAATACCCCACTCGGGCATCATAAATAAGCTTACCAGCTTAAATATCAACCCCTATATTACAAGATGGGTTGCAAACTGGCTCAGAGATAGAACCCACATGGTCAGAATCGCAGGTGCCATGTCCGAATCCAAACCAGTTACAAGTGGCATCCCACAGGGCTCAGTTCTGGGACCTTTCTTGTTTGGTATATATTTTTCTGAGGTTCAGGCTAACACGGGGGGATTATGGCTGACAAAGTTTGCAGATGACTGCAAACTGGGGGCCATAATCAAATCTCCAGCTGACACAAGCATCCTCCAAAAGGGTCTCACAGAGACGGATGCTTGGTGCCAGAGCCACGGCCTCAAGCTAAATGCTAAAAAGTGCATAGTCATCCCCTTTGGGAAAAACAAGGTGCCCACAAATTACCACATAGGTGGTAATCCATCAAGTACGGAAGAAGTAATTAGAGATTTGGGGACCAACGTAGATAGTAATCTCTCCTTTGATAATCATGTTGCTGAAGTGGTTAGAAAGACCTATATAGCCCACCTTATCACGAAAGGGTTCACATCTAGATCAAGAGATGTCATTGTGCCCCTCTACTCATCACTCATCAGGCCCATAATTGAATACAATGCCCCTTTTGGGATGTACCTTACCCGACACCTGCAGCAACTGGAGAGACCCCAAAAGTACCTCACCAAGAGGATCATGGGCTACAAACAGATGTCCTATGCAGCTCGACTAAAGAAACTCCAGCTCTACTCAGTTCCTTACTGCCTACACAGAGGCGATCTATGCCTGACGTACAAAGCCATGTCAAACCCAGAATTAATGGACATACTCCACCTCAAAAAATCCAAGTCCCTTAGAGCTACACGCTCCAGGGACCTAAACCTCAGCACAAAAATAAATAGGACAAACTGGAAGGACAGATTCATTTCTCAGAGGCTCCCCTCACTTTGGAATAGAATCCCAATTCATGTTAGACATAGCCCCTCGCTGACGCTCTTCAAGCGAAATTTGGCCGCGTGGATGGGAAATCGCAAATTCACCCCTGGGATCTCTCCTGTGTCCCTGCTAGACAGAGGCACAGTAAACTAATCTTAAAAAGGGTAGCTTCTGTGACCTACTTTACAGAGGCACAGTAGGCTAATCTAATAGGGAGGCGGAAGCCAAATACACTCTGGCTAGGCTTATAAATGCCCTAGGGCAGATAGCCTAGTATCCACCAATGAACCTATGAGACTACCTCCTATTAAGTGATGGCATAGCTAAATTACAAGCCCCCCCAAAACTAAGAGAACGTTATTTATTTATTTATTTATTTTTTATTTTTTATTTATTTATTTATTTATTTATTTATTTATTTATTTATTTATTTAGACATTTGTTGACTGGGTTAGTCTGACTGGGTAGATGCCCATTTTCAGTGGAGGCCCAAGGAGAAAAGCTCCAAAAAATACATATATGATATATAAGGATGTTAACAGCTGCATAGAGGCAAATGTACCCACCAGGAAGAAGTACAGATCTAACTCAAAAAACAAGCCACCCTGGTGTAATTACAAAATAAATTGGCTGTATAACAGGTGGAAGAAAATCATGGCAAAAATTAGGATGTGCAGCAACCAGCAGGATAAAAGCACTCTCATCAGACTAAACAAACAATTCAGAGGACAAATAAAGTCTACCAAAGCCAAATTTGAGGTAAGTTTGGCCTCCCAGGCCAAGGACAACCACAAAGTATTCTTTAGCTAAGTCCATAACCTCAAAGGCAGCACACCATTGTGTGCAGAGCTCATTGTAAATGAAGCCACCTATACTGAACCAGAAGATATAGCAAACCTCCCGACTGATACATTCAGGTCCAGATTTACTTCTCTCTCCCCTCAGCTTTCCCTCAGGAAATATCATCAAATATAACTCCCCCTACTAGCACTAAGACCAAGAACACTGCATCAATGGACCCAGACAGTATCCCAGGATGCCTTCTAAATTGCATGAAACATGACCTATCAGGGCCTCTGGAATTACTATACAACTGTAGCCTCAGATCAGGCTTCGTGGCTCATGAATGGAGAAAGGCAACAGCCATCCCTCTGCACAAAGGTGGGCCATCTACAGACCCTGGAAACTACAGACTCGAAAGTCTCATAGAGATGATCAATAGAGTTATAGTAAACCTCCAGACACTGGACCCAACCCAGTTTGGTTTCATCAAGGGCAGATCATGCCTACTCAACCTGGTGGACTTCTTTGAGAAGGTGACCAAAGCAATGGATGAGGGCAAAATCATTCACAATGCCTACCTTGACCTGGCCAAGGCATTTGTCACAATACCCCACTCAGGCATTGTTGACAAACTCAAGAGTTTGGCACAAACCCATATATCACCCAGTGGATAGCCAGCTGGCTGACAGACAAGACCCAGGAAGTTAGAATTGGAGACTCCACCTCTACAAAGAGGCCAGTCACAAGTGGAGTCCCTCAGGAATCAGTCCTTGGACCGCTTTTTTTTTTGGCATTTACTTCTCAGAAGTCAAGGCCAATGTCAGTGGTCTCTGGTGACGTAATTTGCAGATGATTGCAAATTAGCAGCTGTCACTGAATCTCATACTGATGCAACTGTTCTCTAGGAGGGGCTGACACAAACAACTGGTGTCAGAGCCATGGACTAAAACTAAATGCCAAGAAATGCATAATAGTATCCTGTGGGATGTCATCCATCCCTGGTAACTAACATATTGACAACACACCCCTTAGAGTTGACCCGGTAGTCAGGGACTTAGGGGCACACATAGATAGTAATCTAGCCTTTGATCCTCACATGTCTACAGTGGTGAGGAAATCATTCTATGCTGCGCAACTTATAAACAAAGGTATGGCATCTAAGTCCAAGGAAGTAATTGTTCCACTGTATTCTGCATTCATCAGACCTATCATTGAGTACAATGTCCCCTTTGGTATGTACTTAACAAGTCATATCCAACAACTGCAACATCCACAGAGGTTCCTATATGTCCTATGCAGACCATCTCAAGGCCCTATCCCTGTATTATGTCTCATACAGGCTTTTGAGGGGAAATCTATGCTTGGCATACAGGGCATTGTCAGACTCCACTCTGAATGACTTCCTGCATATCCACAAAACAAACTGCATCAGAATTACCCATTCTAAAGACTTAAACCTTGCCTGTGATATACATAGGACCTGCTGGAGAGATAGGTATGTATCCCAGAGACTACATCTATGCAACAAGCTCCCCATCCATGTGGAGCAGAGTTCCTCCCTAACCAAATTCAAGTGCAACTTGGACAATTGGATGGGAGATGGAAATTCATCCCTGGTTTGGCACCTACGTCTCTAATGGACACAGGTAACCTCTAAATGGTTCATCTCCCAGGCCCATGCTTACAAATATCAAGGGTATCAGAACTTGTCAAGAGATTTGGGATGCATGACTAGGCTTAAAAAGGCCCTTGTGGTCGTTAGCCTAGTAAACATCTATGAACCTATAATAAGACAAAATAAATTAAGTACAACTGTAATCACATACAATTACATTCCCTACATAATCACAATACAATTACTTACAGATGTATGCATGAAGTATGTTCAGGATAAAATGTAGCAGCAGCTTCAGGGTGAGAGAGTTTGTAGTGCAGCCCATTTTTGGAACAAGTGCAGGATTAAGATAAAGTTCAGTAACAGACGGAGAGGAAAGTTGTAGCAGAGGGGGAGGTAGATTAAGTTGGATCAGGGCAAAAGCAAGTTCAGGAGTTTAATAAGTTGTCTTTTAATGTTTTTTTTTTAATAATTAGTGTTAGAAATCATAGGTTCATAGATTAGTACTGGGCTAACTGCCCTTGTGAGTCATTTTAAGCCTATCTAATTATCCTTTGTGAGACTCAAACCCTGCACCTTGTGTTTGGAAGGCAAACACCCTATCCATTAGGCCACCCTCCTAACCCCTGTTGAGAGAACAGGATCTTAAATCTAGGGGAAGTTTATTCCAAGCATGTGATTGTAGGGAAATTGTGTTTTTTGGGGGGCTTGTTAATCTCCAGGAAGTGTTGATCAGAGATACGGAGTGTACGATTAGGAGTGTAGAGAGAGAGATGAGAGTTGAGAGAACAGGACAGGAGTTGGGTTTGTTTAGGATGGAGTGAGTCAAGTGTAGCTCAGACAGAAGGAGTTGCTGCTGCAATTCTAGCCACCATAGGTTTTTACAGATAGGGAGTGGTGTGAGTGATAGGGTTGAGTTACAGCAAATCTAGAGATGTTATTAAATGTGAGTTCTAGCGTAGGGAAAAGATTAGATTGTAGATTAGTAAGTATTAGGGCGGCATGTAATAGGGGGAGTAGTAGATAGGGTTGTGCAAGAGAGAGAGTTTAGATACGTATGTGAGGAATGCTTTGTTTCTATAGAGCAGGCAAAGCTTTTGATGAGTCTTTTAATGCACTTTTGGATGTGAAGATCGAATTTTAGTCGGTTGTCTATTATTACCCCTAATAGTTTAGTGTGGGGTTTGACCTTGATAGTTGTGTTGTTGAGGGAGGAGACAGCAAAGGTAGATTTGAAGTGTTGGAGAGATTTAGGGAGGAAGAGGAGGAGTTTAGTTTTCTTAGGGCTGAGTAGGAATTGGTTGGATGTTAGCCATTTTTCAACTGAGTGGAGAGATTTTTGGGTAAGGGTGAGAAGGTGGGAGAGATTGTCAGAGGTGGAACTTATTGTAGAGTTATCAGCATATTGTATTAATGAGGAGTGAGGACAGGAAGTGTAGAGGTTGGAAGTAAAAATGTTAAGCAGAAGGAGTCCAAGAATGGAGCCTTGGGGAACCCGGCTGGGACTGGAAGGAAGGGGGAGGATGCAGAGAGCCATTTTAGAGACTGAAGTCTGTTTGAGAGGTAGCTAGAAAACCAGGAAAAGAGCAGAGTTGGATAGATTAAGGCTAGATAGTTTAGACAGGAGTAGGTTGTGGCAAAGGCCTTTGAGAGGTCCAGGAATAGACAGGAGACTAATTTACTGTTGTCTTGAGATCTAGAGATAGCCTGTGTGAAATATGTTAGTGCTGTGGATGTACTATGGCTAGGGTGAGAGCTGAGTTGGGTAGGGGTTAGGAGATTATCTTGTAGAAGATGATCTAGGAGCTGCTTATGAATGCACTTTTCAAGAATCTTTGAAAGGGGAGACAGAATAGCTATAGGCTTTAAATTAGAGAGGTGAGTGGGGTTTCCTCCTTTATGTAAGGGTATAACATAGAATTTCTTCTAGAAATCAGGGACTATGGATTCTTGGGTCTATCTATTGATTAGTATGGAGATGGGATGTTTGATAGATTTTGCAGCTAGTTTAAGGAAAAGAGGGGGTAAGTTTTCGGCAGAATGGGAGCATATTTTCAGTTTGCTGAGAAGTGATATGATATAAGCTGTGGGGACAGTCTTAAAAGAGAAAGAGATAGTGTGGGTAGATGGGGAGAGAGAGACGTAGAGGGGTAGGTATGATTGTCTTTTTTAGTAAACTTGTGAATGGAGTCAATGAAGAATGAGTTAAGAAGTGTAGCAGTGTCTGAGGCAGAGCTATTCGGAAAGAGAGTAGGTGTAGAGGACCTACCTGGCTGTAGAAGCTTGTTGATTGTATTCCAGAATTTTTGGGGGTTGCAGTGGGGGTTATTTTGTGGCTTTTGGTAAATATTATTGGGGAATGTTTATGTAAACTCTATACAATCATGTAAACAACAGCATGGAAACAACAGTATCAAGCCAAAAAACTTAGAACAAGCTCTACAAATAAGCCCTCTTGGGTGACCCTAGTATAAATAGGTTGTACAACAAAAGAGGGAAAATCCTGTCAAAAAATAGGAAGGGCTATGCCCAAAAGACAAAGTACCTCCTCATCAGTCTCAATAAGCAACTCAGGGAACTAGTCAAATCCAGCAAAGTCAACTTAGACGGGGTGTCCAACCTTTTGGCTTGCCAGGGCCGCATTGAGTGAACAGAAATAGTCTTGGAGCCGCATATAAAATATATCGTATATTTAACTCTTTCGCTGCCGCGGGCGACCAAAGTCGACCTCCTGGCTGTACTGTAGGTGCATTCAAACAATGAATAAATGTAATAAATGCCTAATATTTGCCTTAAAATTCTAATTCTCATTCCAATTCTCTAATCTAACAGTTAACTCTATTATCTTAGTTAATATATATATATATATATATATATATATATATATATATATATATATATATATATATGTATACACACATATATATACATGTGTATATATATATATATATATATATATATATATATTTACAAATAAACAGATATTCACTACAGCACTAGCATTTCTCACTGGGAAAACCACTCCAGCAGTCCCACTACGTAAAATGTCAATATTAGCAGTCCTACAATACTATAATCCACAAAAATAAGCCAACAAATTTGCAATAAAGTAAATAATTCACATTACTGACTTAATAAAACAATTCTAAATAAGCTACTAAAGGGTCTCACCCAAACAAATGACTGGTGCCAGAAACATGGCCTCAAGCTAAATGCCCAAAATGCATCATCATCCCCTTTGGGGAGAGTGATGTCCTCACAAATTATCACATTAATAACAATGTTGTAAGCACGCAATCAGTTGTGAGGTGCTTGGACACCCAGGTTTATAGAAACCTAACTTTTGACCATCATGTTGTCTCCATTGTACGGAAAGCTTTTTACATGGTCCACCTCATTAGTGGTCTCATCCAGGGACAAGGTGGTCATAACATCCCTGAATTCTTCCTTTATAAGAGCCATTACTGAGTGCAAAGCCCCTTTTGGCATGTGCCTCAGCAAAACACCCTGCCAAAAGAAAGACTGCAAACATTTCTGACAAAAAAGGTTAAAAGACCAAGTTCACTTAGTTATCCAAACAAACTAAAAGTTTCTTGCCCTCTTCTGCCTCTCACTGGCCCCTATAAATTTCATCTCTAGCTTGCTTTCCAGGCTAAGAAAGATCCTGCCTTAAGAGACGTCTTCCACCTCAGAAATACTGGTTATACTTAAAACGCTCACTACAAAGACCACAGCCTTCACTGCAACATAAACAAGCCACTTTGTATGGACAGGTTCTTGATACAAAAACTTCAACTTCTGTAAAAAGTTCTTCTCATTATCAAACAATGTAGTTCAGTAACACGACAAATGGATGGATAGCCATAAATGTACCCCTTGAGTAAGTAGCATAGCCTTCATCAAACCGGATGGAAAATCCACGTACTAAACTTTCCTAGCTGGATGGCTAAGATGTAATATTGGTTACTCAAGTCTATTTGCCCAATAAGAGGGGCCTATTTAGCTAAGAATTCCATTTGCAAAAATATATTCAGTATACATATTAAATCTTTCTCTCTTTCTCACACACACACACACACACACACACACACACACACACACACACACACACACACACACACACACACACACACACAAGGAGCCCCTACTTCTAAAATAGGCAACCTCAGTAATCACACAACACACACTCACTGAATGAAATTGCCTGGAAGTAAAAATATCTGAAAAAAAAAATCATACTAGAGATGGACTCATCCAACTAATTTCCCACCACCAAAAGGACCATCAATAAATTAGCAAACAACTGCTCAGCAAAAAGTAAATCAATAAGAAATCTATAAACTCTCTAAGATCATACTACATACTGGAGTAAACATATAACTTCCCTCCAATCTAAAGCCATTTGACATTCAGACATTTTAATTTGTACAGAAGTTATTCACAAACTGATAGTTTACTGAACTGTTACATTAGCACTCTATGCTTACGTCCGAACCAATGAAGCATACTTGTCAATTCCAAAAGAATTAACGTAGTTTAATAAAAAGGTTATTTGCAAGGTTACATGGTGGTTTATGTTGGAAATAAGCAAAGATATTAAAAAGGCTCTGTTCTCGTAATTATGCTGAAAAGTCTTCCAAGGTAAATACAACTTTCTGATTTAGTATGGAACCATAACTCTCAACCTTAGAGCAAGAAATCTGGAGAAAGAGAAAAATAAAAGTGGGACACAGGCCCAAAAATAGTTATGCACCACAGACACCATTGAAACAACTGTAGCTGCAAACATTATACATCACCTATAATCTTTCTATCCCATCATTGTCAGGTAAGCATTATATGCCTCATTCAATCCTGCCTTCTTTTGCAACAAAGAAAACCATGCTTTGAAAGGACAAATGCATTAAAAATAATAAATAAAACACATTGCATCCACATCCTGCAACTTCCTACCTGCAAACAACCACAGAGCTTTCACTGAAACTAGGGCTGCTTATTTCCCAGGAATGATAGCTCTCCCTAACTAAGTCTAATGGGATACAATCTACCAGGATCTGGACTACCTGAAATAAATTAAATAATGGCCTGCAAATTGCAAGTGCACTTTGTTTAATTAAACTATATTTTTAAGCCCACTTACTGTATTTTTATCCCAATCTCCATTTCCAGGTCACTTTACAAGACATTGGCAGTGGTAGACTTGGTATCCTCCTAATCCCTACAGGACCACACTCATACTGCTAGCATTGTCCATTAAATGTAAATGTCCATCCACTGCAAATGGCAAGAAGCTATATCTTAACAAATCTACTTTTGGCATGCCTAGTATCCAAGTATCAGGTTTTGAAACAAATAACATATTCTTCACAGTCCGTAAGTCTCACACTAAAACCCCCAACATTTAAAAAATGACATTGTGCCCACCTGATTTCCCAGTACTGATGATCCACCAAAGCTATAATTATTGTTGTCCAATCTGCCACTTCTTAGAATCCACCAATGACAAAACAGTACTGGGTGCTTTTTTGTTTGTCAGAAAAAAAACAATTCAACTTTGTAGGGTTCCTATCAGCAGACTGAAGATGCATGTTTTCAAATGCGTCTTGGTCGAACTGACAAAACCGAAACTGCAAAATATCGAAGCGGCATGTAAACGAATTCTTTCCCTGGGAAAGAATTATCTTGGCCGCTTCCGTACTTTGCCATTTTCGGCACTGTAGTGCGGTCTCGGAGTTGGTATATATAAGTAGGGGGGGTGTGGGGGCACTACTACTCACCTCTACCTTTGCAATTACCCTGTCCAAGGGAACATCAGTACCCACAAGCAGCTGTGGCTCACATTCAGTCTCACTGCTACAGCATAGCTCACTTCCTGAAGTAACTACTTGACAGTTCGGTTTTGTAAGCTTTCGCTTACATGGGGTCGATTAATCACTGTTCGCTTACCTAAGCATTCGGTGATCTAATATAGACCCTCTTTATATGCTACAGTCCCACAAAGTCAATCCACTACTGACCCATTAACCTTAGGCTGCTGTCTCATTCTTACTCCCTGGAACTGCATTACCTTGGATGACTAATTTTATTGCCTAAGAAAAAGACACAAATTGAAAGATGAAGAGAAAATCCATACAGTTGAGAGGTATGATTTCATATTCAATACAACACTCTGTCAGGAAAGTCACAATTTAATGAAAGTGTACTTTTAATGTATGATATATTTGTGAGCAAACTTATTTGTGTTCAGTAGGTAGATTGATTGTCATTAGCCTCTTTGTGCATGTGTCTCTCTCTGTCATGCACATGCGCACACACACACACACACACACACACACACACACACACACACACACACACACACACACACACACACGCCTTCTACTTTCACATGCACAAGCATTCTGTTTTCATGCATGTACTCATTCATTCACTCCCTCCGTACTTGCCTATTAACACAGGTAAGTGCTGTCCCTTTTAAAAGCAATGACGGCAAATCCATACACGAGTCCCTCTTCAGCGAGAACACAGAATGATTCTTTGGCATGAAATAACGGCGGGAACACACAGATCCTTCTTTGGCGAAAAAAAATCAAAACTAGAATGGTGCTTTGGTGCATGCGAATACCGACAGTTATAGGTTATGGACGTGAAAAGCACAAAACAAAAAAAGTGTTTTGGGGCATGCGTATATCGATGTTGCAGTTAGAAGTCGGGGGCCGCATGGAAGAGGTCTGAGGGCCGCATGCGGCCCGCGGACCGCAGGTTGGACACATCTAACTTAGAGACTAAAATAGCCTCCCAGTCTAAGCATAACCACAAGACATTTTTCAGTTATGTGCACAACTTTAAAGGGAATGCCCAACAGTGTGCTGAACTAATATTAAATGGAACTTCCTATACTGAACTGGAGGATATGCCAGATTTGTTGATCAGTAAATTTAGTTCCAAATTTCCCCCATCACCCTCCAGTCCCCACCACAGGAAATACCTTCTACTATTTCTCCCCCAAATATCAGTAAAGAACAGGTCTCACTGCACTCTCCAGAGCTAAAAACACTGCATCATTGCATCCTGATAATATCCCAGGATGCCTCCTTAATAGCATGAAACAAGACCTGTCAGGCCCACTGAAACCTCTATTCAACCACAGCCTCCAGACAGGCTTCATCCCTAGGGAATGGAAAACTACAGTGGTCATCCCTGTATACAAATGCCAATATACAAACCCAAGGGAACTACAGACCCATAAATTTGACTAGTCTTATATGTAAGATCATGCAGAGAATTATTGTTGACCTGATAAAGAAAGACACAGGAAATTTTCAAACACTGCCACCATCCCAGTTTGATTTTATCAAGGTTAGGTCATGCCTACTAAACATGTGGACTTCTTCAAGAAGATAAGAAGAGCCATGGATGAGGGCAAAACAGTATATACTTCCTACCTTGACCTGGCAAAGGCATTTGACAAAATACCTCACTCAGATGTTACAGACAAGTTCACAAAGTTAGGCATAATTCCTTGTGTCACCCAATGGATAGCCAAATGTTTCACAGATAAGACACATTAAGACAGAATGGGGGAATCCACCTTCACCAAGTGGCCTCTTACTAGTGGTGATCCACAAGGCTTAGTACTTCAACCTCTCCTGTTTAAAATATACTTCTCTGAAGTTAAGGCAAATGTAGAGGGCCTTTGGCTGACCAAATTTGCTGATGACTGCAAGCTGGGTGCAATCACTGAGATCCCCAGAGATGTAGATTTCCTCTAGGAGGGTCCGACACAGACAAAATCTAGTGCAAGAACCATGGCCTAAAACGCAGTGCAAAAAATGCATAATTATACGCTTTGGGAAGATGACCACCCTTGCAAATTACAACATTGACAACACTGCCCTAAGAGTAGACCCAATGGTAAGGGACTTGGGAACTCAAGTTCATAGGTTGGTACTAGATTATTGGCCCTAGGATCTATACAAGCCTACATATAACAACTCCCTGGCTATTTATAGGTTCATAGGTTCATAGGTTTATACTAGGCTATCTGCCCTAAGGCATTTATAAGCCTAGCCCAAAGTTATGTGGCTTACGCCACCTCTTATGTTAGAAATAATGTGCCCATTAGTTTGTTGTGCCTCTGTCCAGCAGTGACACAGAGATGATTCCTGGGGTAAACCTACGATCTCCCATCCACCGGTCAAGATTTCTCTTGAACAGAGCCAGCGAGGTGCTCTGCCTCACATGGACCAGGATTTTATTCCACAGCATGAGGAGTCTCTGGGTGATAAATCTATCCCTCCAGCACGTCCTATTTATATCCGTGCTAAGGTTTAAGTCACTTGCTCTAGTGGTTCTGGTGGATTTGGATTTTTTGAGGTGGAGCATGTCCATTAATTCCGGGTTGGTCATGGCCTTGTATGTCAGGCACAGGTCACCTCTGAGCAGACGGTATGCAACTGAATAGAGTTGGAGTTTCTTCAGTCTGGCAGTATATGACAGGTTTTGGAGTCCCTTTATCCTTTTGGTGAGGAACTTTTGGGGTCTCTCCAATTGCTGCAGGTGTCGGGTGAGATACATCCCGAACGGGGCATTGTACTCAATCATTGGTCTGATAAGGGAAGAGTACAGGGGAACAATGACCTCACTTGATCTGGATGTGAATCCCTTCATGATCATATGGGCAATGTAGAAGGTCTTTCGAACCACTTTAGCAACGTGAGTGTCAAACGAGAGGCCACTGTCAACCTGGGTACCCAGGTCCCTGATAACCTCTTCTGTGCTTAGTGGGTTGCCATCTATATGGTAGCTTGGGGTTACCTTGTTTTTCCCGAAGGGTATGACTATACACTTTTTGCTTAACTTCAGGCCATGGCTCTGGCACCAGCTATCAGTTTCCATGAGACCCTCTGAAGGATGTCTGTGTCCGATGTACTATCCACTATGGCACCCAGTTTGCAGTCATCCGCAAACTTTGTCAGCCATAGTCCTCCTATGTTTGCCTGTACTTCTGAGAAGTAGATGCCGAACAATAGGGGGCCAAGGACTGAGCCCTGTGGGACACCACTTATAACCGGCTTGGAGTCTGACATGGCTCCAGCAACTCTAACCCTGTGGGTTCTGTCCTTTAGCCAGTTTGCAACCCATCTTGTGACATATGGGTTTACATTTAAGCTGGTAAGTTTCTCTATGATACCGAGTGGGGTATTGTGTTGAAAGCTTTTGCAAGGTCAAGGTAGGCTGTATGGACTGCCTTTCCCTCATCAATGGCCTTGGTAACTGTTTCGAAGAAGTCGACCAAGTTCAAAAGGCAAGATCTGCCCTTGACAAAGCCAAACTGGGTTGGGTCCAAGGTCTGCAAGTCCCCTATGTCCTTGTTTATGAGTTCCATTATGATCCTCTCCATAGCTTTGCAGACCAGGCTTGTTAAGCTTATGGGGCAGTAATTACCAGGGTCCGTAGAGGCACCGCCTTTGTGGAGTGGGACCACAGTTGCCGTACGCCACTCCTTGGGCACATGTCCTGTGGTAAGGCTAAGATTAAACAGCTGCCTTATGTGCGGGTTTAGTTCTTCATTGAGTTCATGTAGCACACAGCTGTGGACACCATCTGGTCCCATTGATGCTGTGTTTTTAGCTTTAGAGAGAGCAGCTTTCACCTGCGCATTTGAGATGTCTGGGAGGCTACACTCTGTTGGGATAGTTATCTCTCCTTTGGGGTGAAGTTTGCGCTGAACCTGTCTGCCAGTATGTTGGCAATGTCTGTGGGTTCAGTGATTTTTGTATCATTTTGGACTAATTCTGAGCATATCTGGGAGTTTCCACCCAGGTTTCTGACATAGCTGAAGAAGGCCTTATGATTGTCTTTGAATCTATGGCAATTTTTTCTCAAAGTTGGCCTTGGATGATTTTATGAGGGATCGTAGTTTCTTGCTAGTACTGATCAAAGATGCCTTCCCTTTTGGGATTTTGCTCTATCATGTAATAGCTTTCTCCTCTTATTGTAAAGTTTGTTTATGGCTGGGGTCCACCAGACTGGACGTTTGCCCTTGGTGGAAAGAGTCTTGGTTTTATTTGGGATTGCCTGATCCATGCAGTCCTGAAGGTGTTCATAGAAGGCATTTGTAAGGGCTTCCACAGATTGGGTTGTGGTTTCCATTGGCTCGGGGGCCTTGAAGGATACCACACCTGTCTTGAGTAGTGTAAAGTTTGCTTTAGAGAAGTTCTTCACTGTGGTCTTTTTTGTTTGGGGTGGGGGGGGGGGATGTGGATTTCTAGTGAGATTAGTTTATGATCTGATCTCACCAAAGAGGGATATACTTCTGGTGTGGAGCATTTTGTCCCCATGTTTGTGATGATGAGATCTAGTATATTTTCTCCTCTTGTGGGGACGGTGACTAGTTGTTCCATGGCATTTGAATTTATGAACTCCAGGAACCTTTGGGCTAGAAAGTTGGGGCTTGAGTAATGTTCCCAGTCTATATTCGGGTAGTTGAAATCACCCAATATGATGGTGTTTGGTGATACATTTATACCCTCCAGTGTCTTCAGGAAGGCTGTGTGGGTTTCTTGAGTTTGAGAGGGTGGCCTGTAGCATGCTACAAATTGTAGAGCAGTTTTGCCTATGGTTAATTGCACCTGGATGGTTTCCGATGCTTCGTGCGTAGCCACCAACCTGGAGGTGTGGGTATCCTTGATGAATATGGATACACCCCCTCCTTTTGTGGTAAGGTCCAGGTTTTGGGGCCAGAACGCATGATATGAGGTAAAACCTGATAGTGCCGGGGTGCTCTCAGGAGCCTTGAACCAGGTTTCAGTCACAGCACAGACATCGATGTTCTCCATACTGAGAAGGGCCTCGAGTGCTTGCATTTTGAGATTTAGACTTCTGGCATTGAGCAGCATTACCCTTAGTTTCTTCCGCTTTTGTTTTCTAGGGTGGTAGGTTTAGAATTTGAGCCTTGCCTAAAAAGGCACTATGGGGTGGCAAGAGCCTTAGCCAATATCCGAATCCCAGGGTGACAGGTGCAAGCCGTCCCTTGGAAGCAGCGTGGCTTGTCAAGCATGTCATCCCAAGCAGACAGACACTGGATCCCCTTTGAATGACACCAGAAATTAAGCCAATTGTTAAAGCTGATCATCTTGTCACTATATTGTGGCATCATTCGTGGTGAAGGAAGGATACTGCTCAGGGTCAGGGTCATACCTGCCTGGGCTACATAATCAGAGAGCTCCTCTATGTCTCTTTTCATGTAGTCCAGGGAGGTACGTCTCAGGTCGTTCACACCAGCATGGACAATGACTGTGTCATACTTGTACTTGCCATGGAGTAACCTGAGTGCTTGTGTTATGTGGCGGATTCTAGCACCCGATAGGCAGCTTACTGTGACCTTCTCCTTGTTCAGCCTGGTGAGTGGGACGTCAGTGTGTCTGACTATGGAGTCACCTATGACAAGTATGTTTGGTGTTGTATTTGGCCTTAAGGGCAGTGACTGCTTTGCACACTGATTTTGTTTTTTATGTGTTGTTTGTGTGGTGTCTTGAGTTTGCAGTTGCTTGGGTATCTGCTTTGGAGGCCTTGCTGTTTAGGTAAATTTTTACTCAGAGCCTCCGGGTATGTCTTAGTGTGTTTATGTGTTTGATTCAGTGGTGTGGTTGAGTTATGTGAGACTTGTATTGTGGTGTGTGTAGTTGCCTTCTCCTCCTGCTTGGTCTTGCCAGTCCTGAGTTGAGAAAGCTCAGCCTCCAGTTTGGCTAAATAGCTGCATCTCTCGCAAGTGTTAGTGTTATGTGGGAGGAGGAGAGGGTTGTCCGTGTACATGAGGCAATTGTAACATTGTCTCAGAATTCCCAGATTCACCAACTGGGCAGGAGAGGATGCCAGCATCTGACCCTTCGACATGCTAGAAAGAATTATGAGTTGGTATGAGACAGAAAAGTAGAGGGCTTAGCAGGGAAGTGGGCACTCCTGGGGGGTTTTGCAAGTGATGGATTTGTATAATATAGGAGTGCTTGACCTGCAAAGAAAATGCTTATAAGACAAGGGATATGCTTTTAAGACAAGTGCTGAGCTTTTTGAGAAGAAAAAGCAATTAGGAACAAGTGCTGTGCTTTTTAGTGAAGGTGTAAACTGTTTAGGTTCCTAACAGAGCAGTTCTAAGGAAAAAATTGAAGAACAGACTTTATGGAGCCAGAAAAAGTTTAACCTTGTTAAACCGGTGCTGCCCGATGCTGCTCTAGTGGCAACTCCGCGCTAAATCGCGCTAAAGCACGTTAAGGCGTTTTTGATAGCAGGGGCTGGAAAGAAGCAGGAATAGACCCCAAACAGACAATAAAACTACAGTTTCAAGTCAGTAACCACTCCTACGGGGGGCAGGGAAGGCTGCTCAATGTTATTCACTGCCACTGATCAACAGAGAGACTTTCCTTTAGCCCAAGCAAAAATGGCCTCACAGAAACTTACAAACAGTTCAGGAAACAGCAAGCCTGTAACTGAACTTTTTTAAATCTCAGAAAAGTGGGAAAAAAGCAAGATTTTTTTTTTGTTTTTGTTTTTTCAGAGATAGCAGAGGTTCACAGGTAATATCAATATTATTCCCACAGTATTTATTCCCTGGAGCCCTGTCTAGCAGGGCAACTGACGTGATCCCTGGGGTGAATTTCCCATCCAGTCATCAAGGTTCCTTTTAAAGAGGGCCAAAGAGGTGCTCTGCTTGACATGTATGGCAGTCTATTCCAGAGTCTGGGGAATGTCTGGGTCAGGAACCTATCCCTCCAGCATGTTTTGTCCATTGTGATGACAAGGTTTAGATCCCTGGAGCATGTGTCTCTGAGGGATTGGGATTTCTTTAAGTGTAGCATGTCCAGCAGCTCTGGGTTTGACATGGCCTTGTATGTTAAGAAGAGATCGCCTCTGAGTAGATGATATGTGACAGAGTATAGGTGGAATTTTTTAGATGGCCAGCATAGGGCATCTGCTTTAGGCCTGTGATTCTTCTAGTGAGGTATTTCTGCGGCCTTTTCAGTTATTACAGATGTCTTGGGAGGTGCATACCAAATGGGACGTTGTATTCTATAATGGGTCTAATGAGGGATGAGTACAGTGGGACAATGACCTCCTTTTTTCTGGATGAAAAGCCCTTAGTGATGAGGTGTGCCACATAGAAGGATTTCCTGACTGTTGTGGCAATGTGGTTATCGAAGGTGAGACCACTGTCCACCTGTGTCCCTAAGTGTCTTATCACACTTTCAGTGTTTAGTGTGCTGCCACCTATGTGGTAATTCACAGGTACACGTTTTTTCCCAAAGGGGATAACTATACATTTCTTGGCATTGAGCTTGAGTCCATGGCTCTGGCACCAAGCACCTGTTTTTGTAAGACCCTTTTGTAGAATATTTACATCATTTGGGGATTCAATAATGGCTCCCAGTTTGCAGTCATCTGCAAACTTTGTTAGCCAGAGTCCCTTAGTGTTGGCCTGTACTTCAGAGAAGTAGATGCCAAACAAGAGCGGTCCCAGGACTGAATCCTGAGGTACTCCACTTGTCACTTGTCTGGAGCTGGATTTGGAGTCGGCTACTTTTACAGTGACTGACACACTACAGTGGTTGACAATAACCTGAATTTTGATTATTATATGTCCATAGTAGTGAGAAAAATCCTTATATGTGGGGCAACTTATAAGTAGTAGCATCCAGATCTAAGGAGATCATAGCCCCACAGTACTCAGCCCTCATTAGATCAATAGTCAAATACAATGTGCCTTTTAGCATGTACCTGACCAGGCATTTGCAACAGCTGGAGTGGCCACTAAGGTTCCTCACTAAAAGACTACAGGGTATGAATAATATGTCTTCTACAGACCACCTCAAAGCCCTGTCCCTATATTTAGTCACCTACAGACTTTTGAGCAGCAATTTATGCCTAACCTTCAAGGCATTCTATGATCCAGCCCTGATTGATCTGCTACACATTTGCAAAGCAAACAGCACTAGAATTCCCTGACCTAAGGATCTAGATGTAATCGGTGACATAAACAAAACATGTTGTATGAGAAGTATGTGTCTCAGAGATTACTTCTTCTCTGGAACAAGCTCATCATTCAGGAGAAACAGCTTTTTCTCCATGCCTATTCCAACACAGTTTGGACTAATAGATGGTAAATCACAAATTCACCCCTGGCTTTTTGCCTGTAGCCCTTACAGACAGCTGCAACTTGTAAATGCTGTAAGGCACAGGCATATACCAAAGCCACTATAGCAGGCATTGATAATTGGGAAAATTAGGCCATTAATGGCTATGCTTATAAAGGCTCTAGGGCCATTAGCCTAGTAACCTCTTAAGATCCAGTAGGACATGGGATTTGAGGGCTCTGATATTTTTTTTAATGCTAAGTGTTTTCTCATAAATTTGCACTTCCTTCTTATTTAGCTGCTGTTGCTGCTTTCCACCCATTAATAAATATATATATATATATATATATATATATATATATAAATATAAACTTTAGGCTTCAGACTAGTTCTTCTGTATTATATTATTATTATTATTAGCTAGAGATTATTAGTGTTGGTTTGTTATGTTACTGTTGTTACTGGCTACTGTCTTTGTGATTAAGATTTTATTGTGGTAGCTTCTTCTTTGTTTTTCTTTCTTAGTGTCTCAGGCAAGGCCACTGGGTTTAAAAAACATTTGACTTGTGACTAAAAAAATTCCACCACGGGACCTGTACTCACTTTGTGATTGTTGTTTAGGGATCCCTCATCTTGACTGCTTCTTTTCAGGCCAGAGCATTGTAAGGACACTGAGACAAACTAGTTTGCAAGAGCCTTCTTCCGACTCAAGCAGAGAGTCTGGTGCCTTCTGCCCAAGAAGCTTCCTCTTGTGTGAAGAAACTGGAGAAAGTAAAGCCTCAAAAAGAAAAGGAGAAGGAGAAAGAGAGAGAAAGTAAGAGACAGACCTAAATAACTTAGCAAAGAGAAATAAAAGGAACAAGAAAGAAGATCAGAAAAATCTAGGAATGGGTCACCAGATCCACTGGAGTCTTCTAATCTCACCTGAAAGACACAAAAGCATTACAAGTCCATAACCTCATCAAATCCAACCACCATCTCCCCCGCCACACTTCTCACTGGATATGGTGAAACTGAGGCTTCACTCCTCTTTCCTACAAGAGAAGCATTCTTCTCCATCACCTTCAGTGGCTTCATCTTTTAGGATCTTCCATTCATAAAGGAGTCTTTCAGAAACAGACATTGACAGGATGATGCCGAAGTTCCCTCTGATTCAAATTCAACCAGTGGTCATCCCGGCACTGACCCAGATACAGCCCTTGACTTCTCCTCCACAGGTTTCCTTTATTTCTGTCCGACTGTTGGATCCAAAGCCCATGGGTCCAAGTCTTCCCAGTAGAGCATCAACATCAGAACTGATAGTCTTTTTGACTTAAATGGTTTCCCTTAATCTCTCAACTCCAGTGGTGTCAGATCAGGTTGAATACTGGGGCCAAATCACAAAAGCTGAGGCTTGTGGGGTCAGGGTCAACTCCAAAGTTTTTGGATCCACCCTTTTCCTCAGTGCCTCATTTCTCAGCAGCTCTGTCACAGAGTTCATCTGGGTTGGGGTCAAGGGTACTTTTGAGGCATATGAAAGGATTCTCTTCAAGTAAAGACAGGAAGTGTCTCTACAATGCTGTGCTCTGTCCCGACCTACTTTGGAGTCTGTCTCCATATCCACTCATACTGATCAACAGGGACAGTCAGCTTCCGTCAGCCGTGGGGGTTCTTGCCAGGCAAGCTCCCTGTCCAATTCCAAACCATCTCTGGAAGTCGACATGGGGACGGTCCCGAGGAAATGGGGTTGTAAGAATTGACATTTGGACTCTTCACGGGAGTCTGTTATTAAAGACACAGACTTTGATGAGGGAGAATGCTCCCCATGATCCTCTCTTGAGGTTGTCTGCTTTGAGACATTCTGGAATTGATGAAACACCAAGGGGAAGTCCTCTGAAGCTCCTTTTCCTGAGCAGACTGCATTCTTTGAGGCATTCAGGGTTAGCTTTTCGACCTCCTGGCTGTTTCCACCCACTGATGAACTCAAAGAGCTAGTACCTCAGTGGGCATGAAAGGAACCTGATGTGATGGAGCCAATACTACATAAGCCAGATACAATGTTATTAGTCCCCAGGACAAGGTAACACTGGAACAAGGGTCCCCAGTACATGCTATGGTTGCTGTGGCAGCCACCAGGAAAGAGCTCTCAAGAGAGCACATCTGTGCATCGCCCAATAGTCTGTGGCTTTGAATAGATTTGGGAAACACACATATAGTTCAGCAGCTTTTGCACATAGAGTGCTGTATTATCTGTCTAATATGATATATTTTCAGAGGGCCATAATGAAAGTCTCTCTTGGGTAATCTACCTGTGAACATCCAGAAATCAGTGGAGTCTCAGTTGTTTACCTGTCAGTCAATGTCTACTGTATCCATGCATTAGCTTTCCAGTGTAGCTGATGGTACAGCCACTGCAGCAGGTACTGGCATTTATGTTCACTGGCATGCATGGGTGCATCTATGCAGCATCACAGAAGGCTTCAAAATGTCCTTTATTAATCCTCTGTTTGATGGCACTATTCTGTTCTGACCTAAAGTGAAGGAAATGCTTACCAGGAGTGAGCAAGAAGGCAAGGCCCTCTTTGCAGTCAGAATCCATTTTCCACCAAACAAAGGACCTTCTGCCGGAACCAGAAAGTGGATAAAAAACTTTGGTTCTGAAAATTCCAGGGGTTTGGCCAGGATGCTGCTATGAACAGACCCTCCCAGGGCAGAGGGTGAATAAGTATAATGGATGCCATCCAACAGGCAGAGGTGGACCGCAGGGTTTCATAGTCTTTTCACAGAGAAATCCTACCAGTGCTTCTGAATGACTGTCTGACTGCTGGAAGTAGTCATGGAGATTCTTATCCCTGCACCTCAAGCCTGTAAGGCCACCACAGAAGATTCATGAGCACAAATGATAATCACCAGATGCTACTTTATTCCTTTTGTTTCCCCTCCTCAGAAAAAGATGAATATTCCTGATATACCACCCAGTCAGATGGAATCTGCAGCAGCAGAAGTAAATATTCTGCTAGAAAAGAGAGTCATCCAGCAGGTCCTCTCAGACTAGTCAGGATCTGAAGTCTGTTCCGGGTTCTTTTTAGTTACAAAGAAAATAGGAGACCTAAGGCCAATCACGGACCTAAGCCATCTCAATCTGTTCATGAAATATACAAAACTCTGGATGGTCATGGTACAGTTCAGTTTGCCTCTTCTGAGGAAGGATGACTGAATCTGCTCCTTAGATCTCCAGGACGTGTACTTTCATATCAGGATAGCAAAGCAGTCCAGGAGAGTTTTCTGTTTCTGGCTGTGAGCCATTTACTTTCAGTTCAGAGCACTGCCCTTTGGTCTCACCACAGCCTCCAGAGTGTTCACCAAATGCATGTGAGTAGTAGTATTGTATGTCAGGCTACAAGGGTTCCAAATGTTTTAATATTTATATAGTTGTCTCCGTATCACACCAACCAAGCATCTGCTAGTTCATTGCAGGGACTTCTTGCTCCAAAGTGCCCTGCAACTGGAAATCACAATCAGTCTTGCCAAGAGTTAGCTAACAAGAAACTCTACACATTATAATCTCTCCTTCCTCTGCAGGATAGAGACATCTGTACTGTTAACAAGACTGTACCTTCCATATATTTAGACCAACAACTGCACAGTCGAGAACTAAAAGTGCAGGTGTCTCAAACCGCATTAGGAACAAATATACCTGTAGGTTGGTTAAACAGGATGATGTCTTGGAGTCCATCCATGTGCAAATCACTGTAGATAAAGTCTTGTACCATATCCTCGCAAGCTAAAGATCACACCACGTATGCCCCAAGAATCCCATAACTCATACCTCGACCTCTTGAAGACACTCCCTCATCCAAATAAATTTCTTATTGATGGGAGAATTTAACTACCCCTCTGCAGACTGGGAAACCTGCACTGTCTCGTACTCACAGACACAATGTTTCCTGGATTTTATTAACACAAATACCCTTGACCAAATAACGCACATTCCAACCAGATATTCAAACATACTGGACCTAGTACTCACCAATATGGGAAAATGCTGCACCCCCACCCCATGTAACATCTTCATAAGGCTAGTTCCTTTGAAATAAAAATCAGCTTGGAAAACCCTGCCAAGCCTGTAACAGTTAGGAACTATTCTAAGGCAAACTATATCCTATTAAACAATAGTTTGTTGAAATTCAATACACACTCAAACCCTTGGTTCACAGCAACCTGTGCAGAATTTTTCACTGAAACCCTGTGCAACCATATAAATGGCTGCATAGAGGCTGCTGTACCTATCAGAAGTAAGCCCACACAAACATCAAAAACAAACCACACTGGTGGAATCCTAACCTTAACAGGGTATATAACAAAAGGAAAAAAAAGTCATGGGCAAAATTAGAGAGAGAGTAACTCTCATAATGAGAGCTCACAGATTAAATTAAGCAGGAAAGTAACAGAGCTAATTAAGTACAACAAGCCCAGTTATGAGGTCAGGATAGCTACTCAGGCTAAGGACAATCATAAGGTCTTCTATAGCTATTTCCAAAACGTAAAGGTAAGACACAGCAGTGTACTGAACGGGTGGTAAATGGTACCATCTTCACTGAACAGAGTGATACAGCAAATTTGCTGGCTGACAGATTCAGCTCTAACTTCATCTCCCCAATCCCCCCTCCACCCCCATGAAATCTCTTCTAGGATATGCCTCAACTATCAACAAGGAGCAGGTCATGTCACTGCTCACTAAGGCCAGAAACAATGCCTCCTTGGGCTATGACCGTATCCTGGGTTGCCTCCTAATTAGCTTGAAATATGACATGTCAGTTAATCTTCAACTACAGCCTCAGAACAGGCTTCATACCACATGAGTGGAGCACTGCAACGGTTATCCTTCTTCACAATGGTGGTCCATCAACCAACCCCAGAGACTACAGGCCCATCAGTCTGACGACTAGTCTAATATGCAAAACCATGGAACGTATTATGGAGATGATCAATGTAAAGACTCTGGCAATTTACACACTCTGGACTATACCTGTCAACCTTTTAGTACAGAAAATCTGGACAAAGCAAAAAGTAATGGGGGGGGGGCAAAGGCACAAAAATAAGGACAGATTTTGAATATCGTTCTTATAAACTTAGAATGTTACTAGAAAAAGATGTTGTATTAGCATGTTTTTGTGAAGGATATAAAGTCTGAAACTCAAATGTCTGTTATTATTTAGTGATTTGACTCCTCAATGATTCACCAAAAAAAACCACATTTTTTATGAGGAACAGACCAGACAGATTAGGCACAAATCTGGTCATTCTACAGTTGAGAGGTATGCTCCAGAAGCATCCCAGTTTGGCTTTGTCAAACCTGATGGATTTCTTTGAGAGAGTCACTAAGGCAATGGATTGGGGCAAATAGTGCAAACCGCCTACCTTGACCTGGCTAAGGCATTTGATACAATACCTCACTCAGGTGTTGTGGACAAACTCACCAAACTAGGCATAAATCCCTACTTAACTTGCTGGATTGCCAACTGGCTCACAGATAGGACTCAAGAAGTCTGGATTGGTGAGACCACCTCCACCAAGAGACTAGTCACCAGTGGAAGGCTTCATGGCTCCATGCTTGGCCTACTCCTGTTTGGCATCTGGTTCTCAGAAGTCAAGGCAAATATCAAAAGCCTCTGGCTCACGAAGTTCACAGATGACTCCAAATCGGGAGCTATCATAGATTCTCCCCAACACTACCATCCTGCAAGACGGTCTAACACAGGCAAATGGCTGGTGTCAAAGCCAGAGATTAAAATTCAATGCCAAGAAGTGTATTATAGTGCATTTTGGGAAAATGTCCAGCCATCTTAATTACTTCATCGATAAAACACCCTTAAGAGATGATAGTGTATTTAGAGCTCGGGGAACATATGTAGACAGTGATCTGGCCTTCATAAGTTCAAAGGCTCATAGCTGTTTACTGGGCTAACAACCACAAGGGCCTTTTTAAGCCTAACCATGCATCCCAATTCTCTGACAAGTTCTGATACCCTTGATAAGTGTAAGCAGGGGTTTGGGAGATGAAACATTTACAAGCAGGGGCCTGGGAGATAAACCATTTACAGGTTGCCTGCGTCCATTAGAGACATAAAGTGCCAAACCAGGGATGAATTTCAAGTTCTCCAACCAATTGTCCAAGTTGCACTTGAATTTGGTTAGGGAGGAGCTCTGCTTCACTTGAATGGGGAGCCTGTTCCATAGATGGGGCAGTCTCTGGAATACATACCTGTCTGTCCAGCCAGTCCTGTTTATGTCACAGGCAAGGTTTAAGTCTTTAGAACGGGTAATACTGGTGCTGTTTGTTTTGTGGATATGCAGGAGGTGCATCACAGTGGGGTCTGACAGTGCCCTGTATGCCAGGCATAGATTTCCCCTCAAAAGCCTGTAGGAGACAGAATACAGGGATAGGACCTTGAGATGGCATGCATAGGACATTTTACTTACACCCTGTATTTTTTTAGTGAAGAACATCTTTGGACGTTCCAGTTGTTGGATATGCCTGGTTAGGTACATACCAAATGAGGCATTGTACTCAATGATAGGTCTGATGAATGCTAAATACAGTGGAACAATGACTTCCATGGACTTAAATGACATACCTTTGTTTATAAGTTGCTCAATATAGAATGATTTCCCCACTACTGTAGAAATGTGATGATCAAAGGCTAGATTACTATCTATGTAAGTCACTAAGTCCCTGACTACTGGGTCAACTGTAAGAGGTGTTTTGTCAATTGTCTTCAACCATCATATAGCCAAGGTACTAAGAGATCATTCTATGTTGCCTAACTAATAAGAAAATGGTATAGTTTCCAGGACCAAGGAAGTTATAGTACCACTTTACTCAGCCCTCATAAAACGACTCATTGAGT
Source organism: Protopterus annectens (assembly GCF_019279795.1). Classification (NCBI taxonomy): domain Eukaryota; kingdom Metazoa; phylum Chordata; order Ceratodontiformes; family Protopteridae; genus Protopterus; species Protopterus annectens. Next base: position 1,809,365,401 of record NC_056732.1, read on the forward strand.
GCAATGCCCTCTTCATCATGTACCTGACCGGGCGTATGCAACAGTTAAAATACCAACAAAGGTTCCTCACCAAGAGAATTACGGGTATTAAAACACTGTCCTACAAGGATTGTCTTAAGGCCCTATCTCTTTACTCGGTCTCCTACAGGTTACTGAGAGATGATCTATGCCTGACATATAAGACATCCTCAGAGCCAACCCTGATGGATCTTTTACACATCTCTAAACTGAACAGCACAGGAAACACTAGATTCAAGGAGTTAAACTTTGCTTGTGACATATATAGAACATGCTGGTGAGGTAGATATGTGTCTCAAAGGATCCCCACACTTTGGAATAGGCTCTCCATCCACACAAAGCAGAGTCCATTCCTAACCCTATTCAAAAATAAACTTGACCATTAGATGGGAAATTGTAAATTCACTCCCACCCGCGGCATCCATGTCTCTGATCAACAGAGGCTAACCTTAAATATTCCTTAACTAACATAACCCACCCCACAAAACCTTTCATACCCTCCTAACTAACATACACCTCCTCACAAAACCCTTCATACCCTCATAACCTACATACCCCTCCTTAACTAGTTTACCCCTTCCCTCAAAACCCTTCATACCCTCTGAACTAACATGCTCCTTCTAAGTAACATATCCCTCCTCAAAGAGCCCTTAGTATCCTCCTAACTAACATGACACTCCAATTAGATGCCCACGTTACATGGGGACACGGCTGAGTTGGGTTGCATGACTAGGCTTATAAATGCCCTGGTGGTCAATAGCCCACAATATACTTATGAACACCAGTGCAGCAGAAAGAGTTTATCGGATGCCACTTGGACACAAATTCTCAAATAGCCAAGCTTCTACAATCCAGAATATTTTCACTGCATCAGGCTTCTTTAGAGATCCTCCATGACCCTTGTCCACCAGATTTATCTGTCTTTTTGGCTTGATGGCAGCTTCAATCACTCCAGTTCCTCAGGCAAGGTACAACATGAGAGTCCTGCAGTAGACTCTCTGTTCAATGGTCCTTGATGTCTCTACCAATTCATGCACCAATACACCTCACAGCAATATACAGGAAACACATCAGTTGGTGGTTGACCTCCCCATAGTGTCATGGGGTTGACCATTCTCCCCACCACCCTCAAAAGTCACAGTAATGATGGACGCTTCCCTTCTGGGGTGGGAAGGCATTTTCAAGGCAAGACTGTTCTAAGTACTTGGTCGAGGATGGAGGCCAGTCTTCACAACAATGTTTTGGAGATGAGGGCATTCCTCCTAGCATTGCATTCCTTTCAGAACTCCTACCCGGGGGTGTGATCTCTATCTAAATGGACAACATGGCAATCGTCTGGTATATCAACAAGGAGGGAGGAGCCCAGTCATATCCCACTGTGTTGCACAGCCATGAGAGTGTGGCAGTGGCAGATGTCTTCACATTACTTTTTAATTGCAGTGGACATCCTGGGAGCTTCCAGTGTTCTGGTGAATAAACTGAGCAGGTCTATTGTTCTGCTCCACAAGTGATATCTCAATCAGACAGTGGTGATGCAGATTTTCAGTGGCTGGGGCCAACCTTGCTGGAATCTTTTTGCCTCATACCTAAACGTTGCCCTGATCCCTTCACAGTGTCAGACACCAAGGGATGCTCCAGTCCACAACAGCCCTGTCCTCCTTTAAGCCTTCCCCCTTCCTCGGATTACAAACTTTCTTCAGAAAACCAGAAGGTACAAGGCCAAGGTAAACCTCCTTTGGCCAATACAAGTTTTGTTCTTCTTTCTCTGGCCTTATCTAGCCTATCATCCCTGGGTGTTGGACCCCTGTCCAGATCTTCTCTATCACCTGTCCCATCAGCCTCTCAGGGACCTGAAAACACTAAAGTTAACCACATGGTTTCTCCAATTTTAATGGTGGCTTGGGATGGTTAGTTGTCTTCCCCAGTTTTTCAAATTCTATCCTTTTCACAGAAATCAAATACCAGGAAAGTTTATCTCAGCAAATGGAGAAGGTTTACCATATGAACCTCCTCCTGGGGGTTGGACCTTTTCTCAGCCCCTCTTCCATCAATTTTAGATTTTTGTCAGAGTTGTTTCACAAGGAATACAGTTAACAGCTATTTCTCATTTTCACATAGGCAGAATCAAACTTCTATTGCTTCCCTAATGATTTCAAAGGCTTTCCTGGTGGGAACTTTCCTGTTGTGACCCCCAATCATGGATCTGCTTCCTTCACAGGATATCACTATAATGCTACAGGCTTTGACAAAAGCTCCATTTGAACATGCATCTATGGTAGATCTAAAATTTCTGCCTTGGAAGACGCTCTTTTTGATGGCTGCCACATCTGCAAGGAGGATTTTGGAGTTCCAAGCCTTGTCATGTAAACCTCCCTATCTTTTTTTCATAAAGACAGAGTGTCTTTGAGAGCAAATTCACAGTTTCTCTCAAAGGTGGCCTCTGAAGCAAACTTTTACTCTACCAGTGCTTTTTTTCCCAAAATTCTCTAACAAAGAGAAATGTATCCCACATTTGCTAGACGTTCATCATCAACTCAATTTTTAGTTACAAAGGGCAAAGGATATCAGGAAGTCTGATCAACTTTTCCTTTCCCTTTCAAAAGCTAAATTTGGACAAGGAGTTTCTAAAGTAATACTGTCCAGGTGGCTTTCCAACTGAATTATCTTTGTATATGAAAAATTGGGACTGCCTTTACATGGCAAACTAAAGGCTCATTCAACCAGAGTGGTAGTTCTCCCCACCACCTTCATGGATAGAGTTCCTAGTGGAGAGATTTGTGTCTCAGCCACTTAGTCTACAGTTTGTACTTTTGTATCGCACTACAAGTTGGATGTTCAGTCCACATCTTGTACATCCTTTGGCTCCTCCCAACTCAAGAATATCCTTCCTTAATTCCATTCAGGTTTTTCATTAGCTTGGGAATCTGTCCCAAAGGTTGAAGTAGTTGAAAACAGACATCAAATACGAGAGTTATGTTCTTACAATAATGCTAGATCCATATTGTCTTGTTTTCAGCTGGTTCAACATCCCTTCCTCCATTCCCCAACCTAAATTGTCACTTGTATACCCTGGTTGAATGGTTGGACCTGACCAGGAGCCTTGTCTTTGGACAGTCTGTTCTTGCTGTTCTTTATGGTGTCATCAGTATAGACCATTATGTCAAGTTTTTATGGATAAAATCTTGTAACTATGAACAGTCAAACTTGATCTGAGGTATTCTGGTGAACTTAGGGAATTATGTGTAGTCAGGGCATTCTGAAAAAGTGATGGGGTCAGATTCATTTGCATCCGATAACCCATACTTTAAACAAGATCTAGCATTATAGTAAGTACATAATTTTCTTTTTAAGTTTTTTGTGTTTTTTATATGAATTCTGCAGAAACAGATCCAGTATTGCCAACAAACACTTCCCTAGGGATGGGCAGAACTTTCTGGCTATACAGAGCAGCATTCCCTGCCCTTTCTCCCAGGAGTGCCAAGAGTTCATAGGTTCATAGGTTCATACTAGGCTATCTGCCCTAGGGCATTTATAAGCCTAGCCAGAATGTGTTTGGTTTTCGCCACCCATTTTAAATTTATTTTGCTATGCCCTTTTTCGAGGTTAGTATACTGTGCCTCTGTCTAACAGTGACACAGAAGTGATACCTGGGGTAAACCTATGATCTCCCATCCACTCATCAAGATTCCTCTTGAAGAGAGTCAATGAGGGACTCTGCCTAACCTGGACTGGGATTTTATTCTAGAGTGAAGGGAGCCTCTGGGTTATAAATCTGTCTCTCCAGCATGTCCTATTTATTTCAGTGCTGAGGTTCAAGTCTCTCGAGCACGTAGCTCGATGGGATTTGGATTTTCTGAGGTGTAGCATGTCCATTAATTCCGGGTTGGACATGGCTTTATACGTCAGGCACAGATCGCCTCTGAACAGGCGGTATGCCACTGAGTAGAGCTGGAGTTTCTTTAACCGGGCAGCATATGGCATCTGTTTGAGCCCTTTGATCCTCTTGGTGAGGTACTTTTGGGGTCTTTCCAGTTGCTGCAGGTGTCTGGTAAGGTACATCCCAAAAGGGGCATTGTACTCAATTATGGACCTGATGAGGGATGAGTAAAGAGGCACGATGACTTCCCCTGATCTAGATGTGAATCACTTCATGATTAGGTGGGCTATATAAAATGTTTTTCTAACCACTTTGGCCACGTGGTTGTCAAATGAGAGATTGCTATCAACTTGGGTCCCCAGGTCCCTAGTTACTTCTTCTGTACTTAATGGATTATCACCTATGTGGTAATTTGTGGGCACTTTGTTTTTGCCAAAGGGGATGACTATACACTTTTTGGCATTTAGCTTGAGGCCATGGCTCTGGCACCAGTTGTCTGTTTCTATGAGGCCCTTTTGGAGGATGCTTGTGTCGGCTGGAGAGTCGATTATGGTGCCCAGTTTGCAGTCATCTGCGAACTTGGTCAGCCACAGTCCTTCCGTGTTGGCCTGTACTCCGAGAAATATATACCGAACAAGAGAGGTCCCAGGACTGAGCCTTGTGGGACACCACTTGTAACTGGTTTGGAGTCTGACATGGCTCCAGCAATTCTAATCATGTGGGTTCTGTCCTTGAGCCAGTTTGCAATCCATCTAGTGACATAGGGGTTTATATTTAAGCTGGTGAGCTTATCTATAATGCCCGAGTGGGGTATTGTATCAAAGGCTTTTGCGAGGTCCAGGTAGCCTGTGTGGACCACCTTCCCCTCGTCAATGGCCTTGGTGACTGTTTCAAAGAAATCAACCAGGTTTAAGAGGCAGGATCTGCCCTTAATAAAGCCGAAGTGGGTAGGATCCAGTGTCTGTAGGTCCCCAATATCTTTATTTATGAGGTCCATGATGATCCTTTTCATAGCTTTGCAGACCAAGCTAGTCAGGCTTATGGGGCGATAGTTTCCAGGATCCGTTGAGGCACCACCTTTATGGAGAGGGACCACTGTTGCTGTATGCCACTCTTTGGGCACATATCCTGTAGTAAGGCTGAGATTGAACAGTAGTTTTATGTTTGGGTTTAGCTCTTCTTGGAGATCATGTAGGACGCAGCCCGGGACACCGTCTGGTCCCACTGATGCTGTGTTTTTTGCTTTGGAGAGGCGGCTCTTACCTGAGCATCTGAGATGTCAGGGGGGCAGCACTCTGCTGGGATAGATATTTGCCCTTTTGGTGGGGAGTTTGCGCTGAACCTGTCAGCTAGGATGTTGGCAATGTCTGTGGGTTCAGTGTATTTTTTGTCATTTTGGACTAATTCTGAGCATATCTGGGAATTACCACCCAGGTTCCTAACATAACTAAAGAAAGCCTTGTGATTATCCTTAGTGTCCTGTGCAATTTTTCTCTCGAAGCTGGCCTTAGACAATTTTATGAGTGCCTGTAGTTTTTTGCTAATACTGATCAGTGATGCCTTCCCTTTTTGGGATTTTGCTCTATCATTTAGTAGCTTCCTCCTTCTATTGTATAGTTTGAGTGACTTTCCATTGCATGTCAAGGGCACTCCAACAAATGCAAAGGATGGGTCCAACCCCTGGTCCATAGTGGCTATAGGGAATATACCAGCAGGACCCAGAAAAGAGTGGTCTGAGGAATGAGTTTTGGCTACAGAAGAGTTACTCATCCACAGCTGATGGACTTTAGCAGGCTGATTAACAATTTACTTATTTTTGTGGCTTGAAGAAGGAAGATCCCAGAAACTGGTAGGTTGTTCCATGGTTAACCCAGAAAAGGTGCCTGATTCCCAGCAAGCATAACACTACTTAACAAAACAGTTAAGTTTTACCAAAGTAACTTTTCCCCCATTAAGAGATAGTAAAAAACACTTTATAAACATACCCCAGGCCCAAAAGTGAAACAAAGCAACTTTTCCAGAAGAAAAAGTAGTTTAAGGTTTAACAACTTTTTGCCACAAAATAAAAAAGCGACACTTTTGTTTAAAAGTAATTCAATGTTTCATGACAGTCATTAAAACATTTTTCATACATTTAAAATTCTTATTTTACTAAAAAAATACAGTTTCTTTCATAAAAAGTAAAGTAGAAGTTTTATTTTTCCTTGAAGGGAACGTATCAGCCCAACATTAGCCAGCAGTCAGTCATTGAAAGACAACAGATGAGTGGTCTGTTTAGCAGGAGGAAAGCTCTGAAGGCTATCAGGCCCAAACCTGACTTTTAGTCAGCTCAGCTTGAGTTTGGGCATATGGACGGTGTCATGAAAGGTATGGAAGCTACTATAACAGTGATCAAATGTAGAGCATCTAAACAGCCCATGATTAACAGCCTTTGCTGTCCATGTGGAGAAAGCATAACGGTGAAAATAGAAGTGAGTCCTGTTTGTGTACTACCTGTTAATAGTTTTTGCCCTAATAAAAGTGCAACATTAGAAGTTTAAACTTGCGAAAGGATCTACATTCAAAGATAGTTATGCAGACCTGAACTACAGTTTGACAGGTGTAAAAATTATAGAAGATCTGTATTATAGTAGTATAATAAAATAGCTTGTTTCATACATCATAGGGTCATAGGAGGTTACTAGGCTAACAGTCCCAGGGCCCTTATAAGCCTAGCCAAGTTCAACCCATGTTCCCATGGGTGTCTGGTTCAATCAGACACTAAAATCAGCACCTATTGCTCGTCTCCAAGAAGGACACAGGTGGAACCTGCCAGGGTGAATTTCTGGTTACTCATTCAATTGTTGAAATTGTGCTTAAATAAGACAAACAAGGGGCTTTGTTTAACATGAATAGGAAGCTTGTTCCAAAGGTGGGGCAATCTCTGCCTCTCCGGCAGGTTCTGTTGATGTCACATACCAGTTTAAAATCCTTTGACAAGTGACCCGTGTGCCATTTGGCTTACAAATGTGCAGCATTTAAATCAAAGCTGGGTCAGAAATTGCTCTATATGCAAAGCACAAATCATCTCTGAGCAGTCTGTATGACACAGAGTAAAGTGACAATGATTTCAGTTTGTCCACATAAGAGAGATCTTGAAGACCCAGAATTTTCTTCATAAGGAACCTTTGTGGTCTCTCCAATTGCTGCAGGTGTTTGAAAAGGAACATACCAAAGGGAACATTGTACTCTATTGTACTCTATTATTGGTCTGATGAGGGAAGAGTATGGGGGGTATAATCTCTTTTTTCTGGGGGCAATGCCTTACTTATGAGATGAGCAGTATAAAATGCCCTTCTTACCACTGTGGAGACATGATGATCGAAGTTAAGGTTCTTGTCAGCCTGTGTGCCCAGATCTTTCACCACTGACTGTGTGCTTAGGGTATTGCTATTTATTTGGTAGTTTATAGGAACATCATCCTTGCTGAAGGGGATGATAATGCATTTTTTTGCATTAAGTTTAAGACCATGATTTTGGCACAGTCATTAGTCTCCGTAAGACCATGTTGAAGGATGTTGACATCGCTAGGGATTTCAATGATTGCTCCCAGTTTGCAGTCATCAGCAAACTTTGTAAATTTTAACAGTTCGTGTGTGGGTAGTCTGTGCACCAGATTTTTCATCTATATTATATCAGTATCAAAGCTATAACAAAGCATAGTTAAAACAGTCTGGGCGGGACATTGCTGACATAAAATGGATCTTTGGTTTCTTATTGTCTAATAAAGAATATTTCCTTTTGCTTTTAAAATGTCATGAATAGCAATGTTTTGTTTATGCAGGATCATGAACAATATATAGTAAACTATTATAACTGCTGGGCAGCACTTGCTGTCTAACAGAAATTCAGTGCCCTTCCTGACTTACAATTGTTTTCCCATAATGTAGCGCAAGCGTCATGTGACACACCCACAATACAGACCGAAAACAGCAGAGAAAAACTACAGTAGCAAATGCTTTCCTTGCATTGGGAGAGTGGCTTAATGGCTAAGGTGTTTCCCTTATAAACACAAGGTGCAGGGTTTGAGTCTCACAAGGGATAATTGGCTAAGCTTAAAATGGCTCGCAAGGGCAGTTAGCTTAGTACTAAACTATGAACTATAATGTTTCCAAGTAGCTCAATAGTTTGTGTTTTTGCCATTGATACCAGAAACATCAGAAAGTTATAGGTTCTATCCCTATGCTACGAGTTATATTCAAGTACTGAAATTGCAGTGCAGCAAAAGGGGATGCTGCATTCCTGAGGTGCTGTCATCTAGGTACTTTAAACATTAGTCATGTCTGCCTGAGGTAGTACCAATTCAGGTGATGTTAGTGATTTCCATGGCACTGGGAATTTTATATGTAATGCAACTGTAAAAGTTATAAATCAAACTTTAGTAGAAAGGCAATAACAGACATCTCTGCAAGTTACTTTAATATCAGAAAGAATACATTGAAATGACCGTATCCTGTTGTACAAAAGTGAATAACAACATTCCTAATATATGCTTCACATTTTATAAATAACAAAGGAGCTTGATGCATATAAAACAACCAACTACAACTGTTAACATCCACACTTAGCAGCTGCAACATTAACTTCATGTTTGCAAGATAAGCGGTATTGTTGTCACAGTAAAGATCAAATGGAAACTATCTGTGGTCATTCTAAAATGTGTTCCAGTTTCTTGTTCTCATAAGCAAATATTTTATGCACAAACTCTTTTGAAATGTTGAATTAAAGGTATATGTGCTAATTCTAGAAACCATTTTGCCAGTTTTCTTTTACTTTGATCGTAAAAACTTTTGGAATAGTACGTGTACATTTCACCTTGCCCGGGGTAAGTACGCATGCACTGACATCTTAAAAAAGTCCCACAGTTTAGTTTCTGTTAAATAATGTATAACAATCTCAGTATAGCAGTACAGTAAATAATAGATGATTCCTGGTACTCTAGCAAAAAGTAAAACTGATTTAGCAAAGAAATGTACAGCTGTTTTATGGGAATGAAAGTACTGTGATATATGCAGGTTTTCATTTTAATATCTTTCTGTACAACTCAAAAAAGTATGTCATTTATAGAAATATCCATCTTTTAGAATTAAGACAGTTATCTAAATCAGCATATATTACTTTATCCAAATAACGAAAGCATTATTGGTATACTGAACAAATCCAAAAAAAATTGAAAGCTATTGGACCCAATTTAAAAAGACTTGCTGTCAGTGTGACTGACCACTTACACTGAGAGTAAGTCTTTTGAAATGTAGACCCCTAGTGTAAGCCTGTTTATAGATAGGCCTTACACTGAAATAAGTCACTTACACTGAGAGTAAGTTTTTTAAGAAGCTGGGCAGAGCGACACTGTTGCAACACTTTTAAAATCAGGTCTGTAATGTTGATAAAAATAAAACTGGTTGACGTGGCTGAAGTCCTGAATAGTTATTGGTCTAATATGAGAGAATCCTCTTAAGGGTGTTAACCTAGAACAAAACCCATAAATGAAGATCAAATAAACCAGTTTCCAAAGAGTCAAAAAATAAGAAGTCACAACACAAATGGCTTGCCTAAATAGTAGTTTAAGTAAGTGGGCATTTTTACAAAATACATCTAAAACTAAGGAAGCTTTCTATAACAGACTTTTTTTTCAAACACGGTTTCCATTGTACAGTATTGACTTGTGATCCGCCAAAGACAGTGCCAAACCCAGTAACTGGTACTATAGAAATGGAAGTACTAAATAAAAGGCCAGGTGCTTCATACCCTCTACTTTTCATGGTATTAATGGACAAACTAAATGTCATATTTTCAGACACCAGTATTAAATCCTCAACACGGGATGGTAAATAGAATAGATGAAGAAACATACAGGAAACCAAAGGATGAGAACCACAAGAAAAAAAGTATGTGTTGCCTTATTCATACACGCATTAAATAAAAAAGCAACAGAGAGAACAGACTTGCTATATTCCTTTAGAAGTTATATAATCATTGCTCGAGTATCCGTAAATAAGGGGAAGAACACAAATATCAGTGTGCACTCTATATGACCAAAAATCAAATCAGCTTTGTGAACCATATCTGTGGAAACAATGAACTTTACAAAATAAAATTTTTGGCCTTATTCAAGTCTATGATTGATATTATGACATATTTCTACTGATATAGTTCTGTGAAGTATTCACAAACCCACCACAAAAAAACAAATATATTCTTGTTTTAATCAAATAACTACTTCTGGTAGCAAAATATCAGGGAGGGAAATTAACATTCAAAGAACGATATATACCAAAAACTTATAATCAGTATTTATTGTTGCAATAAGATGCCAATTCAATAGTTTAGAACCATCACTTGACTTTGTTCTCCTCTGCAAGTGAGGGCTCAAACTCACTTGCTAATTAAAGGTGCATCACTGGCTTAATAAACCAAGTCTTGTCTGTGGTTATGGCTGTTTCACCTGCAAACCTCCACTTGCATGCAACAGATTTTCCCCTCACCAGGTGATCTGGCATTTGGGGCTCAGTGCTACCCTTCTCTGTCCAACTCTTCCAACACTTGTAAAGCTAAATGAATATGAGGCTTGTGAGTTGTAGTTAGGGCTTTATTCACTATAGAACAGAGTGACATGCATATCATTTTCATAAAAGAAATAGAATAACCTAACCTTTCTGAAAACTGTATGGAGAAGGCCTCTTCTGATTGTGAGGGATCATTTTTGACCAATAGTATAAGCCCATGTCTCAGACATCAGCTCCAGTTCTGTTTTACTGTAAATGATTGTCAACATGCCCTGCTATTACACAAAGTCAACATTTCATAAAGCCGACTCCCATATGGCCAACACCATATGATCGACATTTGAAATGTCGACAACGGTAGTAGACCATAAAAAAGGAAATAAAAACTTCCTTTAAGCTGCTAGACCTGCACCCCCCGTAGGGGGCTCCACCCCCACACACCCCGTAACTTTAATATACCAACTCTGAGATCGCAATACAGTGCGGAAGTGGAAATCTTTCCATTCCGCACTGTGCGTTGATGCTGGTTTCCCACGGTCAACATTTCAAATGTCGATCAAATAGTGTCAGACATATGATTGTTGGCATTATGAAATGTCGACCATGTGAATGGGACTCACTATTACACACTGAGACTGGTGAAAAGACAGGCTTGTTAGGCACCTTTCTGTTGTCAGAAAGGTACTTAACAATTGCCATGCATTCCACAACATTGCTAAGCACTTGTCTTGGGCAGTGGCCATAACTAAAGAGTAGCAAGAAACTGTTAAATGCTTCGTTCAGAATTTTTTTATAAGTCTACTAGATCTGGCCCTCACTAATATGGGAAAGTGCTGCACACACCCTACTGGGATGTCTTTTCTGGTAAGGTCGAAGCACAAAATGATCTCCTCTGCAGTAAAAATAAAACTTGGAACCCCAGTTAATCCTGGAATAATCAGGAACTACTCTAAGGCTAAGCTCCTACTATTAAGTGATAACCTGGCAAAATGTCAAGCCCCAATAAAACCTGGGAAATCTACTGCCTATGCAGAACTGTTCACAGAAACCCTATACAAGCATGTTAATAGCTGTGCCCACTAGGAAGAAGTACAGAACTAACTCAAAAAACAAGCCACCCTGGTGGAATCACAACATCAATATTCTGTATAACAGAAAGAAGAAAATCATGGCAGTAATTAGGGGGTGCAGCACCCAGAAGGATAATAGCACTCTCATCAAACTAAACAAACAACTCAGAGGACAAATAAAGTCTACCAAAGACAATTTTAAGGTAAATTTGGCCTCCCAGGCCAAGGACAACCACAAGACATTCTTTAGCTGTCAGCAACCTCAAAGGCAAGACACAATAATGTAGAGCTCATTGTAAATGGAACCATCTATACTGAGTCAGAAAATATAGCAAACCTACTGGCAGACAAATTCAGCTCTAACTTTACCCCTCTCTTCCCATCAACGTTCCATCAGGAAATCCCATCAAATATAACTCCTCCTGCTATCACTAGGGAACAGGTCCTTAATTCTCTCTCTAAGACCAATAAACTGCATCAATGGGCCAAGGCAATATCTCAGGATGTGTACCAAATAGCATGAAACATGACCTATCAGGCCCTCTGGAATTGCTATTTAACTATAGCCTCCAAACAGGCTTTGTACCTCATGAATGGAGAACAGCAACAGTCAGTCCTCTGCACAAAGGTGGGCCATCTACAGACCCTGGAAACTACAGACCCATAAGTCTCACTAGTCTCATATATAAAGCCATGGAAAGAATTATCATGGAAATGATCAATAATGACATAGAAACCTCCAGACACTGGACCCAACCCAATTTGGTTTCATCAAGGGCAGGTCATGCCTACTCAACCTGGTAAACTTATTTGAGAAAGTCACCAAAGCAATGGAAGCAGGCAAAATGGTTCACACTGCCTACCTTGACCTGGCCAGGGCATTTGAGACAATACCCCACTCGTGCATTGTTGACAAACTTTTTTATGGTTAAGTATAAATCCTTATGTCACCTGGTGGATAGCCAGCTGGCTCACAGACAAGAATCAGGAAGTTAGAATTGGGAAGTCCACCTCTATGAAGAGGTCAGTCACAAGCGGTGTCCCTCAGGGACTGGCCCTGGGACTGTTCATTTTTGGCATTGACTTATTTGAAGTCAAGGCCGATGTCAATGGTCTCTGGCTGACTAAATTTGCTGATGACTGCAAATTAGGAGTTGTCATTGAATCACCCACTGACACAAATGTTTTCCAGGAGGGGCTGACACAGACAAAAGACTGGTGTCAGAACCATGGACTAAAACTAAATGCCAAAAAATGCATAATAGTATCCTTCGGGAAGTCATCCATACCTGGTAACATACCACTAAGAGGTGACTCAGTAGTCAGGGACTTGGGGACACACATAGTAATCTAGCCTTTGATCATCACGTCTATGGTAGCGAGGAATTTATAATGTGTTTTCCAACTTATAAACAAAGGTATGGCATCTATGTCCAAGGAAGTCATTGTTCCACTGTATTCAGCATTCATCAGACCTATCATTGAGTACAATGCCCCCTTTGGTATGTACCTAACAAGGCATATCCAACAATTGATATTTCTCTGGCATACAAAGGCATAGTCAGACCCAACTCTGATGGACCTTTTGTATATCTGCAAAACAAATAGCACAAGAATTATTCATTCTAAAGGCTTAAACCTTGCCCATGATATAAGTAGGACCTGCAGGAGAGACAGGTATGTATCCCAGAGACTATGTCTTCTGTGGAACAGGCTGCACATCCATGTAAAGTAATGTTCCTCCCTAACCCAATTTAAGTGTAACTTGGACAATTGGATGGGGAACAGGAAATTCATCCCTGGCATGGCACATGTGTCTCTTCTAATGGACACAGGCAGCCTGTAAATGGTTCATCTCCCAGGACCTGCTTCTAAATGTTTCACATCTCAGGGCCCCTGCTTACACTTATCTAGGGTACCAGAACTTGTCAGAGATTTGGGATGCATGGCTAGGCTTAAAAAGGCCCCTGTGGTCATTAGCCTGGTAAACACCTGTGAACATACAAAATGTATTTATTTATTTATTTATTTTATTTGTAGTTGGTTTACCAGGATAGTCCATTGGGCCAAAATGAACCTGTTTTCAATGGAGTCCTGGGGAGAAAAGCTCCATAACAATCTCAATACAGTAGGTTATTAATGATAGTTATACAATGCAAAAAGTTCAAGCAAATAATTACAAAATAGTTCAGCATACATTAGAAATGCTGTATACTTATGATGGATCATATAGATGATACAGACTAACAAAGTAATACTGAAAGTAAATTCATATTATGATGCATAAACTTAAGAAGTGCAGTCTAGTACATTATATCAGACTAGTACATTTTTGCAAATTCCATAGGAAACAGAGTGTGAGTGTTAGGGAAAAAAAGGAAGAATTACTGGAGAAGCAGGGGAAGGATGGAAGATGAGGTAACCAGAGTTAATTATGTGGGGTGGGAGCAAGAGCATTCCCACTGGGATGCTAGGTGCGAATGAAGAGATCTTTTGAAAATCAAATGGTTAGGGATTGTGCGAATGGAAGGTGGAAGGGAGTTCCAGAGGCGTGCTGGGCCGTAGGATAGTAGTGTTTTTCCAGGGGGATGAATTGGTTTATGCACTTCTAATAGATTTTGATTATGAGACCTTAATACTCTATTTGGCAGATGACCCAGAAGGTAAAACAATAAAGCATAGAACCGAAGCTGCCACAGGAAACAGAAGTTTAATCCACAAGCCACAAACAGTTCACATATGAACTGTTTGTGGCTTGTGGATTAAACTTCTGTTTCCTGTGGCAGCTTCTATGTTTTATTGTTTTACCTTCTGGGTCATCATACTGTCTAATTTCAAGGTTGTTTATCGTGTTGGTGACCGGGTTACCTTATTTATCTATTTGGCAGATGCATTTTAAAGGCAGAAGAAAGTGAGGGACAAAGGGAGGGGTTGAGAATGAGTTTGTGGGCGAGAGTTAATTGTGTGTAGGTTAGATGATTAGGTAGCTCTAGCCATTTTAGTTTTTGGAGAGAGAGACAGTGGTGGGTTGACTTATGGCTAGTAGCGAACTTGGCAATTTTGTTGTAGCAGGAGGAGAGTTGTTTTTTTACAGAGGACTGTAGATTAGTTAGGAGTGGAGCTCCATAGAGAAGGAAGGGGATGAGAAAGGAAGTAGAAAGAGTGATTTTAGTTGCAGGTGTAAGGTAATGATTTTGTCGGTAGAGCATACCTAGTTTTTGGTGGGTTTTTTTTATATTTAGTTGTATGTGGTTGTTGAATTTTAGTTGGTTATCAATTTGGACCCCAAGTAACTTGGTATCTGTCACCAGTTCCAGATGTGTGTTATTTTGACTCATAATTGAAAATGTATTCATATTGAAAGGAGTGGCTTTAGTGGAGGTAAATACCATTAATTTGGTTTTAGAAGCATTGAGAGCTAGGTGATTATCTTTCATCCATTGCTCAGTGGTTGAAAAGGCATCTTGTGTAAGTTTTAGAAGTGTGGGAATGGATGAGGCAGAGCAGATAATAGCTGAATCATCTGCATACTGGATGATATTTGAGAATGGGATAGATTTGTGGAAATCATTTATAAATATATTGAAGAGAAGGGGACCCAGTATGGAGCCTTGTGGAACTCCGGTGGGAGTATTAAGAAATGAGGAGGTGGCTTTCTTCCATTTTACTGCTTGATATCTATTGGATAAGTAGCTGGAGAACCAAGACAAAGAGGAAGGACCTAGGTTAAGTTCAGAAAGTTTAGTTAAAAGCAGGCTATGTGAGATGGTGTCAAATGCCTTGGAGAGGTCAAGAAGTAGGGTAGATACAATTTGGCCAGAGTCATGGGCTTTGTTTACAGTTTCAAGGAAGGAGAGGAGGGCTGTCATGGTGCTATGATGTGGTCTGAATCCATGTTGTGAGTGAGTTAGGAGGTTATTATCTAAGAGATGTGGTAGGAGTTGAAGTTGAACACACTTTTCTAAGAGTTTAGAAATGGGAGACAGGATAGCAATTGGGCGGAAATTGGTTACATTGTTATTGTTGCCACCTTTATGTAAGGGTATGATAAAGGCCTGTTTCCAGATTTGAGGTACTATACATTCTTGTATAGAGCGATTAATTAAAATGGTAATAGGGTAGGCAATTGCATCAGCAGCTATACTGAGAAAGTAAGAAGGGATGTTATCAGGAGCGTTTGTACATGGCTTCAGTTTCCTAAGGAGTTTCTTTATAGTAGAAGTGGGAATTGGTTTTAGTGAGAATAGAGGAGAGTGGGAAAAGTGGGTGTTAGTGGGTAGTGAAGATGATGAGAAAGTTTGAGATGGAGAAGAGGTAGATAGTATAGAGTTAGTTGATGGGAATGAGGGACATGTAGTAGTGCAGGGTAGAGTGTTGCTAGTGGAGAGTGGGGGTATGTTGGAGAATGTGGTGGTGGTAAAGAATGAAGAGGTTAATTTAGAAATAGATTCAATGAAAAAAGAGTTAAATTGGGTAGCTAAATCTGAATCTGGAATATTTGGGTCTGGGGAAGGGGTATCTGATTTGCTGGGGTTAAGAAGGGTAGAAATACCTTTCCAGAATTTCTGAGGATTTGTTTTATTATTGTTTTGGAGTGTCGAAAAGTAGTTTTGACGATCAGAGATGATGAGTTTTTTTACTTTATTTCGAAGTGTTTTATATTCCTTATGAAGTAATGGGGTTCTGTTTTTCTGGTAGTGTGCCCAGACTTTATCTCTGTGCCGCATGGATGCTAGTGTGTTTTTGGTCAGCCATGGCACGGAATTAATCTTTATTCGCTTTGTCCTTAAGGGAGCATGGGAGTCAAGTATTTTTAAGAATGTTGAGTTGAAGTGGTAAACTGCGTTACCTAGAGATGATGTTTTTAGACAATTCCAGATTATTGATTAAAGGGAGTTTGAAAAGGTTGTTGGGTTAAAGTTTTTTTGGTTACGGGTAGTAATGTAATTATGGGTGCAATGTAGGTTTGAGGGGAGACGGTGAGTAAAGATGGGTAAGTAGTCAATGAGGGAATCTGGAAGAGTGCCACAATCAGAGAAATAGTGGGGATGGGAGACTAGAATCCAATCTAGAATACTACCAGTGGAAAGATTTTTTGAGGGGCGTGTTATGGAGTTTATTAGTTGAGAAAAATTGTAGAGGTTGATGTTGAGAGAGTTTGTTGGAGACTGAATGGTGGCCCAGTTAATATTCATGTCTCCTAAGATAATAGTTTCATTGCTAATGTTGTTGGAGAGCCAGGAGAGGATGTCTTCAAGTGTAGAAATATTGTCTCCTGGGGGGATGTAGAGGGAAGCTAGACAAATGCGTTTGTGTTTGTTATCTTGAAGTAAAGTTAGGAGAAGTTCAGCGTTATTAAAGTGCGGAATAGGTTTGGTGTAGGGAGTGACTAACAGGGAGGATGAGTAAATGAGAGCTACTCCTCCACCTTTTTATGGGCTCTGTCTTTTCTGATAATAGAATAGTTAGGTGGAGTTATTTCAGGGTCTTTTATATGAGGTTTTAACCATGTTTCAGAAACGGATAGGATGTCAGGTTTGTTATGTATGAGCCAGGCGTGGAGGTTTGGGACTTTGTTAACTATACTTTGGAAGTTTAATGAAGTAAGGAATATGGACTTGTTTATGGTAGTTGGGGTGGGGGGACCTGGGTTGGTATGAATATCACCTGATAATATACTGATGGTCAGATGAAAGATTGGGTCAGAGAGGTAGTTAAACAGCTTACTGAAAGGATTGGGATCTATTATGATTCTGAGACATTTATTAGTTGTGGGAATGGAGTGTTTTTGAGATGTGAATAGTTTGTATGGGAAAACTAGACGGTTATTGATAGGATAAAGATGGGGAGAGATATGCGAGTGTGAGTGTGGGTGAGGGGAGTTAAGATGGTTGGTTACATGGAAGGATTGTGAGTGGTAAGAAGTAGTGAGTTGTGTGAGGTAATGAAGATAGGTTTGATGAAGAAGTAGTAGAAGTGAAAAGGAGATGAGTGAGGGTTTTGGGAGCATGTTGAGATAACGTATTAAGAGGTGTAATATTGTAGAGAGTTATATATGTAATTAAGAGACAATTATATATAGAGAAGCTGATAAATAGCTAGAATTAGTAAGAGAGAGGAGGGTTATGTAGGGATTAGAGAGGGTGTGGTTTTTAAGGCCTTAGTGGTGGTTATCCTACTATACACCTATGAACCCATGAATCTATTCCCTGTCCAGATGAGTGGATTCATTTTTTCAAATTACTGACACTGCAGTGCAATATGAGGGGGGTGCTGCACTCCTGATTCTGCTGTCATTCAGATGTGTTATTAAACTGAGGTCCCATCTGCCCGAGTTGGTGGTAGTTCAAATGGATGTAAAAGATCTCATGGCACCTATCCAAAATAGTGGGGGAAGTTTCACAATGCCCTGGCTAAATTTCCCTCATGTTTCCCCTGAAAACAGAAAAAGGCTGCTAGCCTAGTAAGACTAACCAAGTCAGCAAAGAATAAATAAATAAAATGAATATATTGTTGACACCCGGGAAAATTATATTTACATATATAATGGGAGTATGCAGAGGACATTATTATGGAACTCTATAGTAGTGACATGCTCAGTTAAAGTGACTTCCCAGTAAGGGTAGTTATTGCAGGTACATCACAAAGTAACACACATAGACAAAAGGAGAACATGGAGTGGGTGGTCATTATAGAAATCATTTTGCTTGCAAATGGAACAACTGCACGTGTAGAACAACAGCCATTAAGAAGAGAGCTGGGAAAAACAGCTCTAAGATAAAACTGAAAGGAGACATTTCAATATTAAAACTGAGGAGACACTACTTTATTTATTTATTTATTTACATGTGTTACCTGGTAATGTCCAATTAGGCTGAAAGCCCTTTCTCAGTGGAGACCCAGGGAGAAAAGCTCCAAAAGTACAACATAATAAATAACAAAGCATTATAATGATTTACAACTAATAAATGCATAATAAAGTTAGACAAAGTAAATAAGAAGCAGGAAATAATACAAGGTAAATACAGTAACAAGAAAAAATACAAGGTTACAAAAAACTAGTTGAATAAGAAACTAATATATAACTGTGCACATGAAATATATAAGTATAGTAAAAGGAATGCAGCAAGTGTAATATTAGCCAGAGCACAACTGGAAAAAAAGAACCCTGTAAATAGAGTAAATTAATATTGGTAGTGACAGACAAAATGATAAAAATTATGAAGAGTATAAAATATAGGTGAGAAGTAAGGACATTAGTCAGGATTAGTGCAAGGACAAATCTAATGTTTGGTGAGGTATTGTCTGAGACTTTGCTTGAAAATGAAGGTGTTATTAAGTTTGATCAAATGCTGAGGCAATTGATTCCAAAACCAGGAAATTTTGTTAGAATAAAGTGAGTCACCAAAAGTGTTTGTAGATTTAATGACTTTTAACATAAGTTTATCAGAGGATCGAAGGTCTCTAAGGTTAGTATTAGATTGAATTAAGTCTTTTAGAGCTGGACAGGAATCAGGTTTATAAAAAATGTTGTGGGCAAAGGTGAGTTAGTTTAGTTGTAGCAAGCTAGGTAGTTCAATCCAGTTGAGCTTTTTTAGGGCAACACAATGGTGCACCCTATAGGGTAAGTTAGCTGCAAATTTGGCTATTTTATTATAGCATGACTCAAGCTGAGTGAGTTCAACCTTTTGTAAGTTAGTAAAGATGTGTGATGAGTACAGGAGAGTGGAGAGAAGAAATGATGTAGCTGAAAATAGTCTAGAGGCATCTGTGAGATAGGATTTGGCTCTATAGAGTTGACCTATTTCTATATGCACTTTTTTAAAGTTATTGCTGTGTTTGTCAAATGTTTGTTGATTGTATAGTGTGACACCAAGAAGTTTGGTGTTTTCTACTGGTTCAATAGGAGTCTGGTTTGAAGAATAGATGGTAAATGAAGGGTACTTAGATGATGACCTGTTTTTGGAGAAAACCACGAGTTTCATTTTTTTAGGATTGAGAATGCGTTCATTATCTGTCAGGAAGGTTTCCATGTCATGCAGAGCTTTTGGTGTCTTTTCTTGGAGTTCAAGGAAGGTGAGAGCTGAGCAGATGAGGGATGTGTCATCTGCATATTGGATAATGGTAGCAGACTTAGTAGTGGTATGCAAGCTGTTAGTAAAAATGGAAAAAAAAAGGGGGCCTAAAATAGAGCCTTGGGGTACTCTTACTGAGAGAGGGGAGAGGTCAGTAGCCCATTTAGTAGCTTGATGTCTATTGAAGAGGTAACCAGTGAAGGGATGTGGAACTAAGGTTAAATGCAGCAAGGTTATCGAGCAGTTTTTGGTGTGAGACTGTGTCAAAGGCCTTTAACATATCCAGAAAGACTGAAGAGACAAACAGGCCTTTGTTTTTATGGAGGTTAACAGTATCAGTGAAACTAACCAAGGCAGTACTGGCACTATGCTTGGGCCTGAATCCATGGTGTGAAGTGGAAAACATATTGTTATTCATTAAATTGTCAGTGAGTTGGTGGTGAATGCATTTTTTCTACGATTTTGGCTAGGGGAGAGAGAAGAGCAATTGGACGATAGTTGGACAGGTTAGTAGAATGGCTGCCTTTATGTAGAGGTATGATATGAGAGATTTTCCAGATATAGGAGACATAGCTCTCATAGATGAAACAGTTAATTAATATGGAAAGAGGATAACAGATAGCAGAAGCAGCTAGTTTTAAAAATTCATTTGGGAGAAGATCAGTAGAAGGATATGAGGGCTTAAGCTTGGTAAAAAGCATTCTGATAAATCAAATTTGGACAGGAAGAAATGTGATAGAGTTTGGGGAATTCTTGGGATTAGGTATGGTTAGAGGTTTAATTTGTTTATATTGTAATAGGGATTCTATACAGTTGATGAAATGTGAGTTAAATTGTATAACAAGACTATCTGTAGTAATACAGGTAGTAGGGGGTGGGATGGAAGGTTTGCCAGGTTTCAAGGGGTGATTAATGCTTTTCCAGAATTTTGGGGGGTTATGTATGTATTCTTGTTGGGATTTGAAGAAGAAAGATTTTTTTATCAAGAATAATCTGTTTTTTGGCTAGGTTCCGAAGTTGCTTGTATGCTAGAAAGTCAGAAATATTATTAGTTAATTGGTAGGTAGACCAAGCTATATCACATTGTTTGAGAAGAGTTTTGGTGCCAGAAGTTAACGTGGGTGTAAATTAAATTTGGTGCAAATTTTTCTAAAGGGAACAATACTGTTAAGAATATTTAAAAAAGCATTGTTAAAATATTGGACTGCTAAGTCAAGTTGGAGTGTTTTTAGGGGTTTCCAATCATACTGTTTAAGAAGGGTGTTAAATAAAGAAGGAGAAAAGTTGCTCATGTTTTGAATAAGTTTAAATGTAATATTGTTGGGGGTATGGAATTTTTTTCTTAGTATGAAAGTAGGTAAATGATCACTAAGTGTGTCAGGCAAGCAGCCAGCTATATGTGAAAAGATAGCTTTATTGATGAGAATCCAGTCAAGGATGGACTGCTTGTTAGAAAATTTATCAAAATGTGTAGGAGATTGAATCATTTGAGTAAAATTATAAAGGTTGATAAAGTTAGATGGGTTATTAGATAAACATGTATGCCAGTTAAGATTGACATCTCCAAGAACAATGGTTTCTTGAGTGAAGTTGAAAGATATACAGAACCAGATGTTTTCTATTATAGTTAGATTGTTGCCAGGAGGGATGTAGGTAGCTATGATGTTTAAGGTTTTGCGGGTGTTAATGAGTCGTGCAACTGTTAGTTCAATGTTAGGGAGATCTGGGCGGGAGCAGTTAATTTGCTCTTGTTTAAGGATGTCTTTGAAAAAGATGGCAACCCCACCACCACACTTCAAATTTCTATCATGTCAAATGATTTTGTAGCCAGAAGGCAAGATCTATTGGTTATGAATATATGATTTGAGCCAGGTTTCAGTTACAATGACAATACCAGGGAGGTATAAAGCAATAGCAGCATGAAAATCACGATGTTTATTTAGAATGCTTCTTATGTTAAGGTTGATAAGGTGTAGATCCAAATCATTAGACCTGGCATATGGTGGGAAGATGGCGTTGTTATTGAGGTGCTGGGCAGTGTGCAGTGAATGAAGAGTAAAAGGACCAGGATGGAGATGTATGTCATCACGCAGTTTAATACGAGTTAGTGAGTGAAGAAAACTATATGATGATTTATTGAAAAAAACTATGGTATTTAAAAGAGAGAGAAGCAGGTGTGTAGGTAGAGACATACTTGAAGCTTATAAGTAACACACAATGTACTATGAAAAGGTGAGGACAAATGGAAACGTTAAGTTGCGGTAGAAATGAGGTATGAGGTAGCGGAAGTGTTAGTAAGTAGTGGTGAGTTATAGTGAGAGAATTAAAACTAGTTGTTGAAAAAGCAATTATTAGAATAAGTATTAGGGAAGACATAGAAAATAAATAGTAAGTGGAAGCCATAGTAGAAAATCTATAATGATTAAGTTTGAAAAGAGTGGTAGATAATGGGAAATGAGAGAGGGAAAGAGCTGAAGGGAGTGGTTATGGAAGTAGTAGGTGGAGGTAAAGAAAATAATATATAGATGAGGTTTGGGTTGGTTAATTGGGTAAAGGATTTATGTTGAAACAGTATAAATTAGAGGATATGGGGGGGTGGATGAGAATGGGGTGTGAGGGGGCGGAGTGAGCCTGACTGTAGCGAGAATGAATGGAGTGGGTTGACCCTTTGCTTCTACTGTTAAGTAGAAAGCTTAACAGAATCAATCAGTAAAATGAAAGATAAACTGCATCATATAAATCCAGAGCTGGTGTAAATAACAAGCAAAGACCTGACAATATAAAGTCAAGGTAAATATGTTTGAATGTATAGGGAATAGCAAATACTGAGCTTAGCAAGAAAAGCATACAACAGTTGTCTCTGGTGGGGTGCTGTGTTCCCAGAGTGCATCGTAAATTAACAAACTAAACTAAAAGAAAGCTAGTAATAACACAGAAATGAAGGCAAGTTGTTTTATTGTAGATTTAAGCACATGGGTGCACATACATTGGTGTTTACAGTTCTGTATGCCAAGAGTCCATAGTGAGGATCCAGTGGTAGAACAGTTCTCTTCAGCCAGTAGAAAGGAAAGAGGGGAGTAAACTAGAAGGCTGATAACAAAAAGAGGGAATATGTCAAACCAGGACATGCCCGTACTCAATTGTTAATGGTGCAGGAACTTATATAGTCAGATAATGAAGAGGATGTGGATATAAGTATCACACTCTACAGGGAGACAGAGCCATTGGACGAGGAAGCAGAAGCCCCCATTGTTTGCTTATATGTTCTATTCCATACTTCACAGAGGAGCAGATGCTTTCTTTGTATCCCTGAATGGCACTTGATATTAGCTAAAGATGAAAAAGCCAACATTAACCGTTTCTCAAGATAAAAAAAAATACTATTGTGTTTGCTCGTTTCCCACCTTTCCTAGCTAGTATAGTCCAGATCCCAGGCTTTGCTGGCCTCAGGACTTTATTTTCTCTGTTTGGAGCTATCCAGACCTTGCTGTAGTAGACAGAAATCCAACTGCTTACCAGTAGGAGTGGTGAGCATTGTACTGCCTATCTAACACTAGAGGAGTGGTTTCCAGCTCTGAAATTGTAATTTTATCAGCTTTTTGTGCTGATTTCTATCCCTTTCAACTTTCTGGCTTAAAAACGCATGTGTTTGAGCATTTTTTGCATTGTGCAGCACCACGGGGCTGTGGTTAAACTGTTCCAGGTGCCAGAAGTCTGCTCTTCAAATTTTCCCTTAGAACCAGCTGGTTTCTCAGTAGTAGCACTACAATCTGAACCCCTGTGACTAGCACTTGCTCTAGAACCTGCTGGAAAGCACTAGGAAGCCTTAAACTGACACAAGCACTCAACTTTCCTTGTCAATAAGGAGAAATTAATCATAGGCACTAAACAGCCTATAATTGCAAAGTACCTTGCAAAGGTAAGGGAAAACAGCTCTTGTACTTTACAAAAAAAAGCACCTAAACAGGCATGTACAAGGGTCAACTTCCGGTGATTTCTCTTGTCCACCTGGTGAATCTGGGCATACTAGGGCATTGCAGCAATTGCCTCATGTACACAGACAACCCTCTCCTCCTACCACCCAACACTACAACCTGTGAGAGATGGACTTACATAGCCAAACTGGAAGCAAAGCTCTCTCCAGCCAAGATTGTGCTAGACAGTCAAGAGGAGACCTCAAGCAACACATAGCCCTTCAAAACCCACACCATCAACACCCACACATAGCAACACTAAACCCACATATGCAGAGGCCCTTAACATTAACCTGCCCAAGCAACAAGGACTCCCGAAGCTGAAATGCAAATACCAGTCACAACCAAAGTGACGCATAGCTCACAACACCAGTGTGCCACCCAACAACAGCCCCTAAGGCAAGACAATGTACCCAACACTTTAGTCATAGGTGACTCTATAGTCAGGCACACTGATGTCCCACTCACCAGGCTGAACAAGGAGAAAATTACAGTCAGCAGCCTGTCGGGTGCCAGGATCCGCCATATAACGCATGCACTCAAGTCACTCCACAGCAAATACAAATACGACTCTGTCATTGTCCATGTTGGAGTGAATGACTTGAGATGTACCTCCCTGGACTACATGAAAAGAGACATGGAAGAAATCTTGGATAATGTGGCCCAGGCAGGTATGCCCCTAGCCCTGAGTAGCATCCTGCCTTCACCCAGAATGATACCACAGTATAAGGACAAAATGATTGACTTCAACAATTGGCTAAGCTTCTGGTGTCATTCAAAGGGGATCCAGTATCTGTCTGCCTGGGAAGACATGATTGACAAACCACGATGCTTTGCCAGAGATGGTCTGCACCTGTCACCCTGGGATTCAGGTTACTGGCTAAAGCTCTTGCCACCCCTATAGTGCCTTTTTTAGGCAAGGTTCAAAAGACAAAACCACCACCATAACAGATACAAGCATGCAAAATCTGAAGGTAATGCTGCTCAATGCTAGAAGTCTAAACCTCAAAATGCACTCTCTCGAGGCACTCCTAAAAATGGAGAACATCGATATCTGTGCAGTAACTGAGACCTGTTTCAAGGCTCCAGACAGGACCCCTGCAATACCAGGCTACAACTCTTACCACACTTTTCGGGCACCAAATCATGACCGAAACACTAAAGGTGGAGGAGTGTCCATATTCACCAAGGATATTCACACCTGTAGGCTACTTGCCCAACACAATGCATCTGAAATTCTCCAGATGCAACTAACACTAGGTAAGACTGCAATCCAAATTGTAGCTTGCTACAGATCCCCCACCATGCCCCAAGATTCTCACTACACCTTAATAAACATACTGGAAAATATTAAGATACAACCAAATACCCTAATACTGGGTGATTTCAACTACCCTGACATTAACTGGGAAAACTATTCGGGTACCAACACCTTTTCCCAACGGTTCTTGGAATTCATAAATTTCAATGCCCTGGATCAACTAATCCATTGTCCCACCAGGGGCTCCAATATCCTAGACCTGGTCATTACCAACATGGGAGATAGATGCTCCACACCAGTGGTCACCCTCTCATTGGTCAGGTCTGACCATAAGCAAATCACCCTTGACATCCACATCCCACCCCCACCCCCCAGTAAGGAAACCTCCTTAAAAAACTTCTCCAAAGCCAATTTCATGCTACTGAAGTCAGAAGTGACAAACTTCATGACACCCTTGCAGAAGGGAGCTGAAAGTCTGACTGCTGAATCCTACACTAATGCACTGTACGAGTACATCCACTCGTGAATGAATCGTGCCATCCCAAATAGAACCAAGATGCTCTCCTCCAAAAAAAGGAAGCCAATCTGGTGGTCCCCTGCCATAAACAAACTATACAACAAAAGGAAGAAACTGTTGCAGAAAAGAGGAACATCCCAGGATGCAAAAAACTCCCTCACCAGCCTTAGTAAGAAGCTGAGATCCCTCATAAAATCCTCCAAAGCTAGTTATGAAAATAAAATTGCTAAAGATTCCAAAGACAACTGCAAGGCATTCTATAGTTATGTCAATAATCTAAATGGCAATGCTCAGATCTGCTCTGAGCTACAACAGAATGGCATTAAATATACTGATCCCAAGGATATTGCCAATGTCCTGGCAGATTGATTTAGTGATAGCTTCACCTCTCTCTCACCCCTTAAAGGGCCCATCTCAATGCCAAAAGATTTCCAAATTCCGGTAATCACGGCCACACAGGTAGAAACCACACTCTTCAAAGCTAAGAATACAGCATCCATGGGACCAAAAGACATCACGGGCTGTGTACTACATGAACTACAAAATGAACTGGCACCTCATCTAAGTGTCATGTTTAATCATAGCCTCACCTCAGGTTTCATGCCCACTGAGTGGTGCACAGCTACAGTTATCCCACTCCACAAGGGGGATCCAGCTTGGATCCCGGGAACTACCGTCCCATCAGTCTGATGAGCCTGATCTGCAAGGGCATGGAACGCATTATCATGGAACTTATAAACAAAGACATTGGCAACCATCAAACACTAAACCCCACCCAGTTTGGGTTCATGAAGGGCCAATCTTGCCTCCTGAACCTGATTGACTTCTTCGAATCAGTCTCCAGAGCTGTGGACAAGGGTAAGGTGGTCCACACAGCCTATCTGGACCTCGCCAAGGCCTTTGACACCATCCCCCTCTCTGGAATCATAGATAAACTTATTAAGCTGTGCATAAATCCCTATGTCACTCAATGGGTTGCCAACTGACTTACTGACAGAACCCAGACTGTAAAAGTAGCTGACTCCAAATCCAACTCCAGACAAGTGACAAGTTGAGTACCTGAGGGTTCAGTCTTGGGACTGCTCTTGTTTGGCATCTACTTCTCTGAAGTACAGGCCAACACTAAGGGACTCTGGCTAACAAAGTTCGCAGATGACTGCAAACTGGGAGCCATTACTGAATCCCCAAATGATGTGGATATTCTACAAAAGGGCCTTATAGAAACAGATGCTTGGTGCCAGAGTCATGGGATCAAGCTTAATGCCAAAGAATGTATAGTTATCCCCTTTGGAAAAAAATTATGTATCCATGAATTACCACATAGGTGGCAGTACACTAAACATCAAAAGTGTGATGAGAGACTTAGGGACACAGGTGGACAGTGGTCTCACCTTCGATAACCACATCGCCACAACAGTCATGAAATCCTTCTATGTGGCACACCTCATCACTAAGGACTTTTCATCCAGAAAAAAGGAGGTCATTGTCCCACTGTACTCATCCCTCATTAGACCCATTATAGAGTACAACTCCTCATTTGGTATGTACCTCACAAGACATCTGCAACAGCTGGAAAGGCCACAGAAATACCTCACTAAAAAAATCACAGGCCTAAAGCAGATGCCCTATGCTGACCGTCTGAAAATCCTCCAGCTATACTCTGTGGCATATTGTCTACTCAGAGGTGATCTCTGCTTAAAATACAAGGCGATGTCAAACCCTGAGCTGTTGGACATATTCCACTTAAAGAAATCCCAATCCCTCAGAGCCACACACTCCAGGGAGCTAAACCTTGTCATCACAATGAACAAAACATGCTGGAGGGATAGGTTCCTGACCCAGAGACTCCCCATACTCTGGAATAGACAGCCCATACATGTCAAGCAGAGTGCCTCCTTGGCCTTCTTCAAAAGGAACCTTGACGACTGGATGGGAGATAGGAAATTCATCTTGGGGATCATGTCAGTCGCCCTGCTAGACAGGGTTCCAAGGAAGTAAATGTGGGAAGAAATTATCCAGGGAATTCTTATGGCTAGGGCTGATAGCCTAGTACTAACCTATGAACCTATGAACCTATGAATGGGGTACAAACATGATGGGAATATAAATCAGCTGTTTCCTGCAAAAGTTTTGTGCTGTTGGGTGGTATCTGTAGCTGTTATGTGAACATGCAAAGGCTATCTGTGAAAATTGTGATTCATAGACTTATGGGCACGATGGCTGTGATCAAGCATAAGCAAATGAAGTCATAATGTAAAGCAAATGAGAAGTGATGCAAAACAGCATATGTAACGAAGCCTGCTTCTTCCCCCTACTTGTGATTCAGTCAAATTTTCACACTTTTCTGCACCATCTACAGAATAATTATAAAAGGCAGAGTTACACCTCTTCTATGTACTTTGAAATCCATTATGCTGCTGTTGCTGCTAACTTTGCTATTTCCTGATGTGAGCTGCTTGTCTTGCCTGAGTCAAAACTGATTATGTCCAGCAGTTCTTACAGGGCAAGAAGTCAGAGATATAGGCAGAGAATCACTCACTATAATTTTGAGAATTGGGAGATGCTTGATAAGTTCAAGGTGGACAGGGATAATGTAAGCATCTTAGTATGTATTTCCCCAACAAGAGCACTGGGTTGATGCATGGCCTTCCCATCCCTGTGGATACAAAGATATGTATAGCCCTCACTATGCTTGGCACTAGGCGCTTCCAGAGTGGGGAAATGCTGGGTATCTCACAGGCTTCTGCCTTGAGAATACCACAGCAGTTCCTGGATGTATCTTTGGTACATATGGATCAATGCATCTATTTCCTGGTGTCACCTCAGGAATGAGCCAGGACTATGGGCATCTCTTATGGGATGGCACATTTCTGTGAGGTACTCGATGTGATAAATTGCACCTATGTTACAAATAGGACCCCATCTGATCCACAGGGGAAGGGGTATTGAAATAGGAAGGGCTACTATTCCATCAATTGTCAGGTAGCGTGTAATGCATGGGGGAGCATCACCAATGTCTCAGCATCCTGGCAGTACACATGATTCCCGTATCTGGCACACTAGCTCACTCTATTGCCTCTTACTGTTAGTAGAATGCCCAGTTGTCATCTCATTTGTAAGTGGAAAAATATTTTTCTTTTTTTTTCTATTGTAAGTAGGTATTAATGGTAAAATCTATTGCTAAATACTAAAACTATTTTTTGTTTGTTATTTTCTCCTCTTTTTTTTCAGGTAATGCTGGATATCCACTGGAGTTATGTCTCATGAACTAGTGAGAAATCCAAATGGAGCTGCAGAAGAAACCTACAATACAGCCCTGTCCCAAAGCTGTGTTGTCCTCAAGAATGCCTTTGGCCTCCAGAAGATTCATTTTAGCTGCTTGGATGAGATGGGGGTGCCCTTCAGTATGACCCAGCTATTGCATACAGGATGTTTACTGCATATTGCATTTTGCACAGTGTGGTCATGCACCAGTCTGGTGGTGAAGTGACCCATGCTGTTACAGAAAATCCCAGTTCCAGTCCTACTATGACTAATGGTAACTGGACAGAAAAAGTAATAAGGGACCCCATGCAGCAGGCTCATGCATATATATGGCTGGACAGATAAAGAGGCAGTGTCCAGTCCAGAACAATGACCCATGACATTCAGGTTAGTGTTTCCCTTCTTGTGAAACACAGACCCTGGGATCATTAACAATTGTGTAGATGCAGCACTACACCTACATGATGTAATCATGTTAAAACAATGAACAGCGGTGTTATGGAATATGTATGCTGCTCATCAAGCCTACATTTTTGCAAGCACCTTTTCATGGCACAATAGTGTTTGTGGCCATGGAAATATGTTTGCAAACATGAGCACAGAATGGAAACAAAACAGCTTGCACAGAGGCAATGCTCACATATGAGCATGCCAACTGCATTTCTGTGATTGAAAGAAGATGGATGCCTTGGAAGACACAGTGGTACTACTTTTGTTGCATAACAGTAACGGTGTGAAACATGACATCGAGCTTTGCCATGTGTGATGCTCAACTCATTAACACAGGTTCCAGTGATGGACAGTGGAATGCATAATGGCATGGCTTTTAAGACAAGCAGTTTAGAAGAAGAAAGATGATGAATTATGATATATGGACATGGGGCTCACACACACGGTTAAAATATTATAGTAACAGATGGGAACTGAATCCATGGGAAAAGGATGCAAATATTGTGAGTTAATTTATTAACTAACATTGCCACCAGAGAACTTCCATTCCAACATGGAAATTACACATATAGTAATTTTAGAAAGAGTGGAGATGCACTTCAGGGAGGTCTACATGTGTGCAGTTGTAATTTTCTTGGAATGCATTCCTATGTAAAAGTCATTAGTTCTGTTTGTAAATATATTTCAGAATGATGCAGATGACTGTGCTGATTAATACAGGTTGGTGTATGTTATATACATATTTCATAAGACATAACTGTCCTCAACACATACTTGGGCTATGTGATGAGTCATGTGTGCCCATTATAGATATTCAAGTGAATTTTATATTAAATATAATCATTGTCATGTCTAGGAAATTGGAGACACATTACCTTGAGTTTATATATGATACATTAATGATAGATGCTAAACAGAAAAAGTTAATTATGAAAGGATTACTGATATATTACTTGAAAAAATAGAACCTCGAGTAATGCTGATACTAGATACAATCCAAAAGGTACAGGACGGCACAAATCGAGTCCTCAGCTGGAACAGGAAGCCTTTAATGTAAACAATACAACGAACTGGATACGGTACAAGCAAAAACCAAACAGAGTAAATACAAAGAGCAGTGTTAAGCGCTTTCATCTGCAGTAAGCAGACTTCATCAGAACTGCTGTAATCCATCTTCCTATCATATTTATACACCTGCTTTGGCGCCAAAACTTTTTGAATAATTAAAGCTGTATTAGCTCAATATCCAACTTCTTGTCTCATGTGCCTATAATGTATCCATGCACATTTGTTGTTATAAAACCTTATATATTAAACACATTAACACATTAATACTTAACAAATATATGAATAATACACTGCTCTTTGTATTTACTCTGTTTGGTTTTTGCTTGTACCGTATCCAGTTTGTTGTATTGTTTACATTAAAGGCTTCCTATTACTTGAAAAAACATGTTTACATTATCAGTTTCTAGTGTTACAGTCCTAATCAAAATGTTGTGAGAAATGGGTTTCTTACACCCTTTGTAAAAAGTGTCTTGTAGCTGGATTTGAACTGTTAATCAGCTGTGTTATTTATCTAAAGTCACTGCCCTTACACCTTGTTCCAAAGAAATAGTAGTATGACAGGTGAAATTTCTACTCTCATTACTGTTCAGAGTGCTGAGGAAAGCATACCAAACAGTGTTTGCACTACGCAAGGCAGACTAAACTAAATCCTTCACCTTTTCCCTCAGGTAGTGAACCCTGTTTGTGTGCTGCTCAGTGGACAGCAAATTGAAGAGACTTTAGCAAATTAATATATGATGGAGAAAAACTACAAATAGTAAATTAAATGCAATGCATGGGTATATGGAGGAATGACTAGAGCAAAAAGTGCATTCAAGTGAAAAAATTCTTTCTTCTTACACCTCCTTGTAACATCAGACACGTATTTTGTAGAAGTCATTATTAGAACTGTAGTTAGTGACATATAATGTTACAGTGGATAGACAACTGATCACATGCTGTTAGCAATAGTGACAACAGTTGATTTTTAAACAACAACTCGATAGTACAACATGTAGTTAAATATGTATTCAGACAACCCTCTAAAAATATCCTTTTAGTGGATTTGAACCATCCATCACATGGCTTTTATCTCTAAGTTCACTGTACTTATACCTTGTGCTACAGAGAAGGCTAACTATCATGTGTATTTTTTTTCCTGAGTACTATCCAGAGTGCCGACAGCTGTACAATGCTGCCTGGTTGGTTTGCGCTACCTAAGGCAGTCTAAACTAAACTTTTCACTTTTTTCCTTAAGTTGTGAAATTTACTTTCTTGCTGCCAAGTGGTGCATAAATACAGAAGGTAATATATATCAGAAGCATTCAAACAGCTTTTGGGAAATAACTTGAAGATACATAAAATGACTCATACTATATATATGTATATATAGCAATGAGCACAGTAGTATTGCATTATGATGCATTCACCCATCTCAATCTCATTGCCACATCAGTGCTATCATGTATGTGTTACAATATCAGGACTTTAGCTAATTCCATGGGAATACAGAAGGTACAGGGAACAGAAGAAATGCTGTCATTGTTGACACAGCATACAAATTAATATTTAGATCACTTCAAATGACTTATCTATCTGTCACTTATACTCACTACAGACCTTACTTGCATTTCCCATATTAACACATTCATACACCAAAATGAGTGTCAAGATGTATTATGACCTCCTTCAGTAAAATGAACTGGGAACCAGTTTCGAACCCTACATCACCTGTACTGTTTCTCTAATCTCAACATATTTACACATTATTCCACAGAGATATGCGTGACAGCTTGAATGTTCTTACTCAGTACTGTTTAGGCTGCTGAAGAAAGTGCAACAATGCCAGTCTTAATTGTGCTATTGCTGGCAGTCCAAGTAAAATTTGTCAATTTTTACCTGTGCTACTGACTGTTGCCAGCCAATGGAGGGTAATGCCAAACAACATACAAATGATAAATGAAAATTATGGAAATGAGGACTTTAAATATACATTTCTTACGTTCAATCAGGTCTATCTTGCAGCAGCAACCTGTATGGATTTGAACCCTTAGACAAGGGCATTACAAACAATCATTGTTCACATAGTTACCACAAAGACATATATTGACAAGGAGAAAAAGTACGTAGATGTACTGACAATGTGACACTGTATCAAGTCACATTGAAAATACAACAGGAACAAGTTATGAAAGCTATCCTTTCTAATTTGACAGTAAATGTCAGCATGAGTCTGATATTCCCAACAGTTAGGATACCCATGTACTCACACAGTATTAAACAAAAACTGCAAATATTGCATGTGTATTCCTCTGTTTCTTTATAGTGCCTCATTCCCTTATCTATGCTTCCTTCAGAATAATTCCATCTCTGTTTTATTGCATATGTTATCTGTATCACTGCTTAAAGTATTCCCTCGAATATGAACAACATTTTTTAGTAAAGGGCAGTAACTGTGGTCATTAAAGTTAGAATTTGAATGTTAGGAATGCTGCGGTCCTAAATCAGTCACTGTACTTCAAAGGGGAGAGACTGTGAAATCGTGATTGTTCCTGCAGTCAGACTAACCATAGACACCTGCAAGCCATTAGCAAGTAACGCTTCTCAATGCTTGTCCTTGTCATGTTAGGGCATGTGCATGTAATCATGTAGAGCCTTACAGCATGTTTACATTCCTTACATTTTAGTGCAGAATGTGATATTCAGGAATGTTAATGAGTTAACACCTCATTTGCAAACCCACAGTGCTGATTCTGCACTATATAAAGATAATTATGTGGCTAATGTCCTTGTATCATAGTGGGGAGACTGTTTATATCCCAAAAGTTTGATACTGCTAAATGAACACCGTTTTTGGAGAATTATCTACTTTCTTCAGCTGCCAAGGAATGTTGCTATTTCTTTTATTATAACAATAAAGGGTGAATTGCACTGCCCACTCAAAAACAATTTTATCTTAATTTTTTTCTTCATCCCTTTCTTTTGGCATAGCCCAGGTATATAATTTATGTCCACATTACAAAACGTATGCTACAGAATGCTACCTGGCCTATATTTTGTAGGTTGCATTTAATTATTTGTACAGTTATTGTAGATGATTGTATTATAAAATTGTCAGAAGGTATGCCACTTTTACATGTTTTAGCATAAAAAAATGTGTTAAGTTTTGTAATTTCTGCCTGACTGCCCTCCACAGCAGTCCAGGTGGCACGTATAATAGTTGTCGTACATTTCTACTGCTACATTGTGATTTGCTATTGTTAATACTATGATGTATTACACAGTTACACAAAACTATGTTCTCTGCATTACAGAACTGTTATAGATTGTTGCTGAGATTTCATTTAGAATATTTTTTTTTTTGTTGGGGGAGCTGTCCTGACTTGTGTGTAGTCATAGGGAGCATTACCACTTAAAGTGTTGCATGCATGATGGCGGTATACACTGATACATAATTGAGATCACAGCCATGTTTAAAAATTATATAATTAATTTACAGTGCATATAAAAAGTGTACACACCCCTGTTAAAATGCCAGATTTGTGTGATATAAAATGAGACCACAATAAATCATTTCAAAACGTTTCCACCTTTAATGTGACCTATAACCTGTACAATTTAATTGAAAAACAAACACATTTGTTAGGGGAAAAATATGCAAAATTAAAAAAATGTACAATAAGCTGGTTGCATAAGTGTACACACCCTTAAACTAATACTTTGTTGAAGCACCTTTTGATTTAATTACAGCATTCAGTCTTCTTGGGTACACAACAATTAAACAGACTCTGATTAACCCCAAATAAAGTTCAGCTGTCCTAGTAGGATTTTTCTGACATTTACTCAGTTGCCTACTATAGCAAAAGCCATGGTTCACAGAGAGCTTACAAAGCATCAAAGGGATCTCATTGTTGAAAGGTATCAGTCAGGAGAAGGGTAGAAAACATTTCCACAGCATTGAATATACCATGGAACACAGTGAAGACAGTCATCAAAAAGTGGATAAAATATGGGACAACAGTGATGTTGCAAAGAACTGGACATACCTCCAAAATTGATGAAAAGACAAGATGAAAACTGGTCAGGGAGGCTGCCAAGAGACCAATAAGCCAATGTGAAGGAGCTGTGCAGGAATTTCTGGCAAGTACTGGTTGTTTACTACCGTGGCACTGGTCAGGGAGGCTGCCAAGAGACCAACAGCAATACTGAAGGAGCTGCAGGAATTTCTGGCAAGTACTGGTTGTTTACTACACGTGGCAACTATCTCCCGTATTCTCCATATGTCTGAGCTATGGGGTAGGGTTGCAAGATGGAAGCTTTTTCTTACACAGAAAAATATCCAGGCCCAGCTAAAATTTGGAAAACAATGCAATGAATCTCCCAAAAGCCTGTGGGAAAATGTGTTATGGTCTGATGAGACCAATGTTGAACTTTTTGGCCACAATTCCAAAAGGTACGTTTGGCACAAAGACAACACTTTGCATCACCAGAAGAACACCATCCCCACGGTGAAGCATGGTAGTGGCAGTATCATGCTTTGAGGTTGCTTTTCTTCAGCTGGAACTAGGGCTTTAGTCAAGGTGGAGGGAATTATGAACAGTTCCAAATACCAGTCATTTTTGGCCCAAAGCCTTCAGCCATCTGCTAGAAAGCTGAAGATGAAGAGGAATTTCACCTTTTAACATGACAATGTCCCCAAGAATACATCCAAATCAACAAAAGAAAGGCTTCACCAGAAGAAAATTAAAGTTTTGGAATGGCCCAACCAGACCCCAGACCTAAATCCAATAGAAAATCTGGGGGTGACCTGAAGAGGGCTGTGCACAAATGATGCCCTTGCCATTTGACAGATTTGGAGAACTTTTGCAAGGAAGAGTGGGCAAATATTGCCAAGTCAAGATGTGCCATGCTGATAGCCTCCTACCCAAGAAGATAGAATACTGTAATTAAATCAAAAGGTGATTCAACAAAGTATTAGTTTAAGGGTGTGCACATGTATGCAACCAGCTTATTGTATGTTTTTTATTTTTTATATTTTTCCCTATAAGATTTGTTTTTCAATTGAATTGTACAGGTTATAGGTCATATTAAAGTTGGGAAAAGTTTTAAAATTATTTATTGTGGTCTCATTTTTTATATCACAAATACCTGGCATTTTAACAGGGGTGTGTACAATTTTTATATCCACTGTATGTGTCTGTTTTCTGTTTCATCTCATACAGAGATATGGCACCCAAGAAGAAATTTATACCCCACAAGCCACCATTGACTGATGGGGTCATTATTCAGGCCTTATGTCACCATGGAGTTTTTCTCTTAGGGAAAGGTAGAGGGGAATCAATCTGCCAGAGAGATAATATGGCAACAGGTGGTCAATGACATCAGTGCTGTTAAAAGGTATGGGAGAAGTTACTCCCAGATATGACACAAGGCAAGTGATATGATAACCTCTGCCCACCATAGGGTGGCTGCAGAGCCCAGGAACAGGTGGCAGTGGGAGGTGGCTCTGCTACTGAATCACCACTAACTGAAACACAGGATTTCCTGTCCACTGTCAGAGATCTAAATAACTTGGCAGAGGGTTCACACTGAATCCTTGATGTTGGTGCTGATGTTGATGATAGACCCAGAGTGTCATTGAGAGTTGCCAAATATATGAGCTTACAGAAAAGCATACAAGTATGCTTATGAATGTGAAAAACATGCATACAGAGTCTGCCAGTGTGAATGTTGATAGTGTACAATACAAAGCTAAGATGAAAAAGAAATATAAACTGAATGGGGCCGTTACAAACAACCTTATTTTTAGCTGTTGTAATTATGGAAGGAGTCATCAACCTAAACAAGAGAAGTGCTTAGCTT
This sequence comes from Protopterus annectens, assembly GCF_019279795.1. Taxonomy (NCBI): domain Eukaryota; kingdom Metazoa; phylum Chordata; order Ceratodontiformes; family Protopteridae; genus Protopterus; species Protopterus annectens. Next base: position 1,809,401,361 of record NC_056732.1, read on the forward strand.
TTGGTCAGCAATGTCACAAATGTAAAAAGTGGAATCATTTCAGAAGGCTTTGCAAGTCTGAAGTGGCACATACTTTTATTAAAAGAGAACATCTGACGAAGCAAGTAGATTATATAGAGAGATGTGATCAAACTTTTTATGTGGATTGTGTCTCTGTAATTAATGAATAGTAGATTATCAGTTGGCAACAGAGAGTGAAATATTTTGTACTGTTCAGATTGACTTAAACACTGAATCTAAGTGTAGTGTTAAAGTAGCACAAATGTCTGACAATGTAAAAGCTGGTAAGAAACTTGATTCAGCAAAGTGAGTAAAACTATTTGCTTCTGGTGGTGAAGAGATGCAAACTGATGGCACAGTAGTCCTCATATGCCATTCTGCTGGGAACCGCTATAACTTGCAGGTTTACATAGTCAAAATATATGTACAGTCATTGTTAGGCCTCAAAGGCAGCTTGAGAATGGGACTGATTTCATTTAATAAAGAGGTCCACCATATAAGTCTGAACAACAATGATGGTTTTACACAGAGTATTTTAGTGAATATACTGATACTTTCACAGATGAGCTTGGCAAAATTCCAGCTACATATTCCATGAAGTAAGCCCATTTGTCAGACCAGCAAGGAAGATTCCAGGAGCAATGCAGACTGGAGTTAGGACAGCCCTACAGAAAATGGTGAATTTAGGTGTAATAACCTCAGTAAAAGAACCAACTGAATGGGTATCCTCCATGGTCATAGCTCATAAGAAAAGCTCAGATGATATTCGAATATGTATTTATCTGAGAGACGTAAACAAAGTGCGTAAATGCATCTGATGAGCACAGTAGAAGACGTAGCCACTCTCATGCCAAATGCCACTGTTTTTTTTTCAGTCTTAGATGCAAAAAGTTGCTTTTGACAAATTTCACTGTATCCCAAATCTTCACTGTTAACCACTTTCAGTACACCATTTGGTAAATATGGATTCTTGAGAATGCCATTTGGGATAAATTCTGCCAGAGAAGTATTTCAAAGTGTGATGGAACAATTTTTTTCCTAGTTATCCATGTGCTATCATAGTAGATGACATTTTTGTAGGGGACAATGATGAAGTTGAACATGACAGAAACCTCAAGAAAGTTCTAGACCATGCTCATGAAGTAAATCTTAAACTGAATCTTCAGAAATGCAAGCTCAAACTGAAAAAAGTTACTTATGTTGGTCATTTGTTTACCAGTTCTGGCTTACAACTAGATCTGTCTAAGCAAGCAGCAATTCTTGAGATGCCAGTTCTAGAAAATGTCACATCTTTACAATGTTTTATTGGTATGGTCAACTACTTGGGAAAGTTCATCCCAGACCTGAATGAGCTTTCAGCACCATTACATGAGTTGACATGCAAAAATGTAAACTGGTCCTGGTTGTATCAACACTAAAAAGCATTTGACATTCTGAAACAGAAAATTGCCAATCCACCTACATTTATATATTATGATATTCACAAACATGTAACTCTTTTATGTGATGCTTCAAAATATGGTCTTGGTGAAGCATGTCATCAAGAAGGCATACAAGTAGCCTATGCATCCAGGACTTTAACTAAAAGTGAAATGCAGTATCCACAAATTCAAAAAGAGCTTTTGGTAGAAGTGTTTGCATATTCAAAGTTCAATGATTATATTTATGGCAAACCTGTTCAAATACAGACTGATCACCAACATCTAGTGACAATTCTAAAAAAGCTAATACATACAGCCCCAGCACACTTGTAATGCATGATGTTAAAATTGCAAAAGTACTATTTCAATACTGATGTTTTGTCAAGAGCACTCAGACAAACAACAGAACAGTATGAAAATGAGAAAGCAAACTTTGAAGTCATGGGAGTCAAAATTTTTCCTCATCACATCTTGATGAACTCAGAATTCATACAGCTTCAGACACAATTCTCCAGAAGCTGAAACATGTTATTAGTCAAGGATGGCCATCATGACCAACTAGTTTACCACTTGACATACAGAAGTATTTTTCCTACAGAGAAGAGCTCATGATGGAAGATGAACTCATCATGAAAGGTCCTACAGTGGTAATTCCTACAGCATTACAACAGGAATACATCATAATTTTATATCGTGGTCACCCAGGTATGGATTCAATGAAAAGAAGGGCAAGAGGCGTAGTATATTGGCCTTTTATGTCAAAAGATATAAAGAAGGAAACTCTAGCATGTTCTATTTGCAACAGTACTAAATCACACCAACAAAAAGAACCACTTCATCTAAACCAAATTCCTGAACTACCACAGTCGACGGTTGCTACTGATATTTCTGAATGGAAAGGTCAGCATTATTTAGTGTTAGTAGACTTATTCCTAATGTAACATCAAGCACTGTTTTTATGAAGTTGAAGAGACATTTTTCTGTTCATGGTAGTCCACACTAAGTCGTACCTGACAATGGTACACAGTTTACAAGTCAGCAGTTCAAGAAATTTACTGAGTCTTGGGACTTGGTCCATGTCACCATGTCACTAGTAATCCTGAGTATCCACAGTCCAATGGATTAGTTGAGCGTGCAGTTCAAAGTATGTTATGTTTGTTGTAGAAATCCAGGAAAGATGGTGCTGATGTTTTTCTTAACCTACTTAATCTCAGAAACATTCCTTGAGTAACTTGCTTGGTTCACCTACTCATAGATTCATGACCAGACAGACTAGAATAACTCTTCTGATCAGTAAACAATTATTGATACCAAATGCAAAGAACAACAGAATGGTCAAGGCTCAACTTTTGAAAAAAATGCCAGTCACAAAAGTTGTACTACAATAAATCCAGCAAACTTCTTAGACCTTTAAGACAAGGAGAGATCTTGAGAATGCAAATATCTAAAGGATATGACCAAGATGGAATTGTCAAAAATATTTCTGAAGAACCAAAATCTTACATCATACAATTTTATGGAATGGATTTAAGAAGGAATTGAAGACAAATATTACCAGTCTCTGAACAAGTGATTCAGCTCATGATGTGTTTATGTACAACGTGGGAGGGTGGCCTAATGGTTAAGGTGTTTGCCTTGCAAGCACAAGGTGCAGAGTTTGAGTCTCACAAAGGACAATTGGCTAGCCTTAAAATGTCTCACAATGGCAGTTAGCTTAGTACAAACCTATAAACAACTTGAACTCATCCCGTGCCTCAGTGTCTCATTTGAATACACAAGACATGTGATGGCTAAGCAGTAGGTTCATGACTCAGCCTGAAATGTTATCTAAAGGCAAATGACTATTAAGGGGATCCCAAACAAAGATGCTTACCAAGAGGAGAGCTGAAAGATACCATGAAGGTAAAACACATGTAATGCAGATGCACTTTTTGATGCTTCCATGTCTGCAGGAAGAGTGCAACATTATTTAATTTATTTATGTACTTATAGGTTCATAGGTAGGTACTAGGCTATTGGCCTGAGGGCATAAGTAAGCCTAGCCAAAAGTGTCTTGGCTTTTGCCACCCATGTAAATTAAATTCCTGCCCCTCTATCGAGCAGAGCCCTAGATGTGATCCCAGGGGTGAATTTCCTATTACCCATCCACTTATTAAGGTTTTTCTTGAAGAGTGCTAATGATGAGCTCTGTTTGATGTAGATGGGAATTTTGTTCCAGAACATGGGAAGTCTCTGGGACAAGAATCTATCCCTTCAGCATGTCCTACTTATTGTTGTGGTGAGGTTTAGGTCCCTAGAGTATGTAACTCGGGGAGATTGGGATTTCTTTAAGTGGAGCATGTCCATCAAATCTGGGTTTGACATAGCTTTGTATGTTAGACAGAGATCTCCCTGGAGTAAGCGGTATGCAACCAAGCAGAGTTGGAGTTTCTTGAGCCGGTCGGCATAGAGCAACTGTTTGAGGCCAGCAATCCTCTTGGTGAGGTACTTCTGGGGCCTCTCCAGTTGCTGCAGGTTTCTTGTGCGGTACATCCCAAATGGGGCATTGTACTCAATGAGATGTCTGATAAGTGATGAGTAGAGGGGGACTATGACTTCTTTTTTTCTGGATGTGAACCCTTTTGTGATTAGGAGGGCCATATAGAAAGATTTTCTGACCACTGTGGCAATGTGATTATCAAAGGAGAGGTGACTATCCACTTGGGTCCCCAGGTCTCTTATCACACTTTCTGTGTTAAGTGAACTTCCCCCTATTTGGTAATTCGTGGGTACTGTGTTTTTACCAAAGGGGATGACAATGCACATTTTGGCATTTAGCTTGAAGCCATGGTTTTGGCACCAGTTATCTGTCTCTGTGAGGCCCTTTTGCAGGATGTCGACATCAGCAGGGTAATCGATTATGGCACCCAGTTTGCAGTCATCTGCAAACTTAGTTAGCCATAGACCCTCATTGTTTGCTTGCACTTCAGAGAAGTATATACTTAACAGGAGAGGTCCCAAGACTGAACCCTGAGGCTCTCCACTTGTTACTGGTTTGGAGTCGGATCTGGAGTCTGTAACTCTCACTGTGTGGGTTCTGTCCATGAGCCAGTTGGCCACCCATCTTGTAACGTAAGGGTTTATGTTTAGGTTGGTGAGTTTATCTATGATTCCTGAATGGGGGATGGTCCAGGTAGGCTGTGTGGACCACCTTGCCCTCTTCTATGGCCTTGGTAACTGTTTCAAAGAAGTCTACCAGGTTTAGGAGACATGATCTATCCTTTACAAATCTGAATTAGGTAGCATCCAAAGTCTGGAGGTTACCAATGTCTTTGTTTATGAGTTCCATGATGATGCACTCTATGGCCTTGCAGACCAGGCTTGTCAGACAAATAGGTCAATAGTTCCTGGGGTCTGTGGTGGTTCCTCCCTTATGTAATGGGATAACAGTTGCTGTGCGCCATTCAGTGGGCACATAGCCTGTGGTGAGGCTGTGATTGAACAAGTAGTTTAGGTGGGGGGCTAGTTCATTTTGGAGTTCGTTTAAGATGCAGCCTGGGATGTTGTCCTGTTCCATGGATGCTGTGTTTTTGGCTTTAGAGAGTGCCATTTTTACCTGAGTGTTTGTGATTAATGGGGCTCTACAATCATCTGGTATAGTTATGGGCCCTTTGGGGGGGGTGAGAGGGGAGTAAAGTTAGCACTGAACCTATCTGCTAAGATGTTGTCAATATCAGTTGCCTCTGTATATTTTATCTGGGTTCTGCCATGGAGATTCTTGACATAGCTAAAGAATGCCTTGTGGTTGTCTTTGGAATCTATGGCAATTTTTCTTTCAACATTCGCTTTGTTGGATTTTATGAGGGATCTTAGCTTCTTACTGAGGCTTGTCAGGGGAGCTCCTCCATTCTTGGGTTTTTACTCTCTTTTGCAACAGTTTCTTCCTTCTGTTGTCAAGTTTGTTAATGGCAGGGGACCACCAGATTGGCTTCCTTTTTTTTGAGGATAGCATCTTGGTTTTGTTGGGGATAGCATGATCCATGCACTCATGCAGGTGCTCGTAAAGTGCATTTGTGTAGGATTCAGCAGTCGTGACTGTATTATCCATCTGCAGGTGCATCGCGAAGTTAGCCACCTCTGTTTTGAGTAGCATGAAGTTTTCTTTGGAGAAGTTTTTTACGATGGTTTCCTTGTGTGGGGGTGGTGTCAGGATGTGGCTATCTAGGGTGATTAGTTTATGGTCTGATCTAACCAGCGAGGAGTTGATCTTGGGCGTTGAGCACCGGTCACCCATGTTGGTAATGACCAGGTCCAGGATATTGTTGCCCCTGGTGAGGGTGTTGATAAGTTGATCCAGGGCATTAGAGTTTATAAATTCCAGGAATCTTTGACCAAGGGGAGTAGTACAAAAGTAGTTTTCCTAGTTTATGTTAGGGTAATTGAAATCACCCATTATTAGGGTATTTGGTTGGACCCTCATTTTTTCCAATGTCTCCAGTGGTGTCAGGATGCAGTTATCTAGGGTGATTAGTTTATGGTCTTATATAACCAGCGAGGAGTTGATCTCGGGTGTTGAGCACCGGTCACCCATGTTGGTAATGACCAGGTCCAGGATATTGTTGCCCCTGATGGGGGTGTTGATAAGTTGATAGAGTTTATAAATTCCAGGAGTCTTTGACCAAGGGGATTAGTACAAGAGTAGTTTTCCCAGTTTATGTTAGGGTAATTGAAATTGACCATTATTAGGGTATTTGGTTGGACCCTCATTTTTTCCAATGTCTCCAGGAATGAGGAGTGAGGGTCCTGGGTCATGGTGGGGGACCTATAACAAGCTACAATTTGGAATGCATTTTTGCCCAGGGTTGCACTTGGATTATCTCAGAGGTATTGTGTTGTGCAACTAGCCTGGAGGTGTGGATATCCTTGATGAATATGGACACACCTCCACCTTTAGTGTTTCTGTCTGGGTTTTGTGGCCGAAATGTGTGGTATGAATTATAGCCTGGTAGTGCTTGGGTGTTCTTATTTGATTTCACACCAACAACTGTGCGTCTCCTAAAGTTCTGGACTATAATCACTACTCTGAGGCCTCCAACTGCTTGTGGTACATGTTACTGAATTACCCTTTCTGGTTCGGTGCATGATGCCTCACAAAAGACATCACGTCTCATATAGCTAAAAAATAATGACACAATACTTAGTTGCAATGTATTTTCCACCATTATTTAGTCTACATGCACAATGTCTGTAGAATTATGGAACAATGTCCCCCTCTGCTGGTGCTGCAGTGATTCATTAGGCTTAGTGAAAGTCCCATTAGGGATGGCAGTGACCCCAAGTGCCCTGACACCTGGCACCAAACTGCACTCAGTGCAGGTGATGCAGTAGTGCTCTGAAGTTCTATTTTACACCATCCACACCACACACACACATCCTATGTCACTACTCATTGCACTGGGGAAGCATGAGGCAAGGCCCACTTCTCCATTTGGACTGTGATGGCACACAGATCAAAGCAACAATTCCAGATGGCATAGTAGTGACCATAGAGTAGTAGTTCCCCACAAATCTCCATTAGACAATCCACCACACACACACACACACACACACACACACACACACACACACACACACACACACACACACACACACACACACACACACACACACACACACACACACACACACACACACACACACACACACACTAGTTAACCTTACCACACCCTACATACTGGAAAAGAACATGGCTCTGCTATCCACTCAGTTTGTAAAAGCACATTGGACCAAGACATTGCGACAGTTGGCATGGCAATAATGCCAGTTCATCAAAACCAGGTACCCAGCAATCAACAAGTGTCAATAAAGTAGAAACCTACAATTTCCCACTGCACTATTTACATCACAATCAATGTACTGGGGAAATATGGACTGAGGACCACCTCTCCAAGTAGTATAATGGATTGAATAATAGTCCCATATGGTATGACAGTGACCCCCACTGCACCGAGATATAAACAGAAAACAAGTATCAGTGCAGCAGTGCTCTGCAGTTCTCTTTTACAACACTGTCCACTCCACACATAGCTAACAAGATGAATGGCTTTGGACAGCCACCAAGACAGATGGACATTGGAAGTCACATCGAGATGGATAGCCATATGTAGCCATTAAGTCAGATGGACAGAGGAAGTTACTAAGATAGATGGACATGGACAGCCATCAAGTCATATGGACATAGGAAGTCAATAAGATAGATGGACATGGACAGCCATCAAGTCATATGGACATAGGAAGTCAATAAGATAGATGGACATGGACAGCCATCAAGTCATATGGACATAGGAAGTCACTACGAGAAATGAACATGGGCAGCCATCAAGATGGAGGGGCATGGCCAAACACTGAGAAAACAAACATGAAATCTTAACATTTTACTATTAATTTTAGCAGACATGCTTCACTCTTGCAGGAGCTAAAAACTTCCAGATACACAGTCATCATTATGCATATTCATTTCAGTCTAGCTATGCCTCAGTCATACATAGAATAATGTGTACAGTCTTTACTTCTTGTGTGGCTTCAATTTAGATATGCTTTTTCCATACTTGTAGTAGCATATGGTCTTCATTTCTTTTCCTCCCCTGCCAGTCCACTTGATTGACCCTGTGTCCCCTACTACCTCTTCCCAGTTTGCTCATTCATTACTCATCCTGGAGAGCACCAAATGGGCCTACAGAGAAGGCACACCAAGCCTGCTCCTATCCCAGATTGGGCTCATAAGACTGGAAGTCCTACTACCCAGCCTCTCCTGCCAGAGCACATCAGCTTCCCCATTCAGGTTGGAGATTGGACCCACCTCCTTTTCCAATATGAAAGCTGTAGCCCATTAATTTCCTTTGACAGGTGGACCTGCTGTGTCCCTGGTAAGAGATCAAAGCCAGAGAGAAGGAATTAGATCAGCTGAAATGCCAAGCAGACCCCCCCCCCCCAGAACTCCTAACCTCATCAACAGATCAGCGAAGCTTCACAGTAGCTGCCAGACCTCAGAGATGTATAGATCTTCATGTACACACCATCGAAGATGTGCTAAGTGCTCCTTCACTACATTGAGCATGTGCTTACCAGGCCTTGGCTTCACAGGTGCAGTGCCCAGTGCTCATGCTAGGTACCACCTAACCAATGTTGCAGTCCATAGTTCATAGGTAACTACTAGGCTAGTTGCCCTTGTGAGCCATTTTATGCCTAGCCAATTTCCCGTGGTGAGAATCAAACCCTGTACCTCTTGTCTGTGAGGTAAACAACTTATTTATTATACCAACCACCAGCCAGACCAGCACTCCTTCCCCTTGATGGGTGAGCTGACAATGGCAACTCACTGCCATACTTCTACCCCTCTCCCTCTAGCACCTGAGGAGTCAGCTGAACATGAACTGACTAGGTTGCAGGTAGGGCTTCATATCTTTATGCCATGGCAATGGAACGTGGAAATTTCTTGGGCATACATTAGTCTAATTAGTCTTTGCCCATACGTATAGAAGTGTATGGCCATTACTTCTGGTTGTAAAATATGGTCTTGAGCAGTTGTTGGTAGTCAGATGGTTTAACATAACATTCAGTTTATCATCTTCTATGTGATGGTGAAAACATTAGCAACATGCATTCATATAAATCCTGTTTTAGCAGTCGACCATGTAAATGACTTAGCTTGAATGTAATACTCATTTATCTTTATAGCAGCATGTACATTTCAGAAGAGCCACCCAACTTTTCACTGTTGTGTCATGCTGCAAAACAGTCCATACATAAGGTAATAGCTCAAGTCCAACAGCTTTGTGATTGCTCTGTGCATTTCTTTTTTGTAGATTGCTAACGCACCAAGCTCTGTGCATTATTGTTGGATGGCTCCCTCTGCAGTTGCATAGTCATTCCTTTTATAGGAGAACTCCTTTTCTGGTACAACATAGAACCAGACAGCTGCTGAACGAGCACAAACGTTGACAACTCTTCAAGGAAATCGACTTTGTGCTTCCAAGTGAATAGGTTCATAAGAATGTACTAGACTAATGACCACTAGGGCCTTTTTAAGTCTAGCCATACATCCCAAATCTCAGGCAGGTTCTGGTACCCTTGACAAGTGTAAGCAGGGGCTTGGGAGATTTACAAGCAGGGGGGGTCTGGAAAATGAACCATTTACAGGCTGCCTCTGTCCATTAGAGACACGTGTCAAATAAGGGGTGAATTTCTGGTTCCCCATCCAGTTGTCCAAGTTATGATTGAATTGAGTTAGAGAAGGACTCTACTTCTCATGGCTGGGGAGTCTGTTCCAGAGAAGATGTAGTCTCCTGGATAAATACCTGCTCTCCACCAGGTCCTATTTGTATCACAGGCAAGGTTCAAGTCTTTAGAACATGCAACGGTGGTGCTGTTTGTTTTGCGGATATGCAGGAGGTCCATCAGAGTGCAGTCCAAAGATGCCTTGTAAACCAGGCATAGATCTCGCCTCAACAGCAATTGGGAAATAGCATACAGGGTTAGGGCTTTGAGGTGGTCTGCATAGGATGTGTGCTTTACACTCTGTATTCTTTTAGTGAGGAACCTCTGTGGATGTTCCATTTGTTGGATGTGCCTGGTTGGGTACATACCAAATGGGCATTGTATTCAATGATAGATATGATGAGTGCTGAATACAAGGAAAGAATGAGCACCATTGATCTAGGTGTCAAACCTAGATACCATACCTTTGCTTATAAGTTGTACAACATATAATGATTTCCTCACTACTGTAGACATATGATAGCCAAAGGCTAGATTACTGTCTACATGTGTCCCCAAGTCCCTGACTACAGTGTCAACTGTTAGGGGTGTGTTGTCAATATGATAGTTGCCAGGGGTGGATGACTTCCCAAAGGATGCTAGTATGCATTTCTTGTCATTTAATTTTAGTATATGGCTCTAACAACAATTATTTATTTCAAATTTAGCCTAAATTGATTATTAGCTTAATTGATTATTGTATATATAGCATGGAATCTTGGGTATGTGTTGTCTGAAGAAGTTCATTAACTGTTTGAACGAAAGTGCTAACAATAAAACAGCTTGGATTTTTACAGTTCATTGTCATTCTTTGTTTCTTTCAAGTTGGACATTTTTTCTGAAGTTTAATTCTTTGTGTGTCATGGTCAGTGGAGTTGTTACAATATCCAAGCCTTTGTTTTCCCAAGATGAAGCTAAAACAGCAGGAGGGTCGACCATTGAGGTGAACGCCGTGGGCAACCTACCTGTTTTCGTGCAGATGTTCTGTTTAGGAGAATTGAGCCAGAGAGTTCAACTGCTGAGGTAACAGTGTTTGGTACTGCTTCTACTAGCTCAGGTGTAAGCAGACACAGTTTAACATATGCTGCAATTTCTGCTGCACCTTTGACCAATTATGTTAAAAACAGAGCACCTTCTACTCATAGCGTACAAACTGTTGGAAATAATATGGGTATGGAGGGTCAATCGCCTACCAATAACCATCCTCTGTTTAATGTGGTACCTACTATGGCTGATTATTTAAAAGTTCCCAAGTTTTTCAGTTCGACTGAAATGGACACTAATATAAATAATTTTGATGGAACTTCCCAAATATCTTTGCTGTCTAATCTAAAATGTCTTGATCAAAAGCTACATAAATGCCATAAATTGCAGCTTGAAGTTTTGTATTTTCAAGAATGTATACACAGAAAAATAGTGCCTAAAGGATTGTGCCAATGACGGTATCTGGTTGGTTTAATTAATAATTCCAATTTCCATCATGAACTAATGCGCCAGTTTGATAGGCAAGGGTTTGAGTTCTTGGAGGCACTAATAAAACAGTATAATTTACAAATCAAGGCTCTACGAACAGAATTGGAAGGCCTTGAGCACAAAATTGTAACTGATTTGGACTTCCAAAGGTGTAAATATGATTACGCTCGTATTTTCTCAAGCACTGACCACGCGATCACCAGGGCAGCTGATATCAAAAAGAAAAAAAAATTAAAAGGGACATTAACAATTATACTAATGGGACTGCTTATCCAACCCCATTAGATTCACAGAGTTCTAACTTTAATAATAATAGCACTGTTGCCCAGGTTACAACTAACTCACACCGCCCCCAGCTAGATGATACCATGGATCAATCTACTGAAGAAAATGATGACATCACAACGCAAGCGCCTCCCCCAAGATGTAGCGAATGGATTAGGGATAAGCAACAGAAAGAGAATGGCTACCAGACCATGGAGTCATTAAGGGGCGAGTCTTCTACCTATCAAGAGTTTCTGGCAGGCAAAGACAAACAGCAGAACCAACGACAGAATGGGAGGAACTCAGGACAGCAATAGAAGAAACAGAATCAACAGAGGAGGTAAATACCATACTCCTTCAAAAACCAGAAGTGCTCACTAATACAGCAGGCAATTTTAAAGTTTACAAATTCTCTTCAGTTCATGTTAATAGAGAGATAGTTGATGTTCTCTCTAAAGGTCTAACTTTTGTACCGAACAAAAGAGCTAATGTGGCTAAGACAATTTTAGACTTAAAATTGTATATTCGGAAAATGAACTTGGCAGTTCTCTTGGGTAGTAGCATGTTTATGCAGAATGATTTAAGAATCTCCAGTGTGTTTAACCCTCCCACACATGAGACACTTGCTATATTTGAATAAATATGTGAAATGGACATAAGATCTATCCTTAATAAAACATAACATAAACATAGTAAAAGGAACATGTCTATGGAAGAGTTAAGAGTTTTTGAATTTGTTAAAACATGTAATGTGAGAGTAATGAAGACCAATAAAGGGGGCAGGTTCGTGTTTATTGATGAGGCAGATTATGTGGATATGTTTGTTATCTTGGAAAGTGACAACTATTCTAGAGTTAGTTTAAACCAAGTCAACTGTGCATACAAAAGAGTTAAAGAAATTCTGAATGATTTATTTTTGGAAAACAATGTTAACATTAACAAATCATTACTTAAGCATGCCAGCACCAATGACACCTGTTTTGTTTGGGTCTCCTAAGATCCATAAGAATCTTAGTAATCCAGCTTTTAGACCAATAGTAGATGGACAGAGATCCATTACATATGCATATGCTAAACTAATAGATAGTAAATTGAAACCCATAATCAATAGCGAACCCCAAATCTGCCATGACTCCTGGAGTTTCTTAGACAACATAAATAAATTAGAATTTAATGATGAACACAAATTTCTGACAGTAGCTATTAAAGACCTGTATACTGTCATACCCCAGGAATTAGTCATAGAATGGGTCCGTGAATTCTTAATTATGAAATGGATTGACTATAGAGAAATTAATTTGATTGAAATTCTTTTGGAGTTGGTTTTGGCAAATAATTTTATGCTATTTAATAACCAATTCTTCCTACAAAAAAACAGGTGTAGTCATGGGTTTTCCTTGCAGAGGTGGCTTCGCAAATTGCGTTATGGCATACTGGGAGAGAGAGCTCCTCTTCCATTACATCATCTTCAAGGAGAAAGCTGTTTGGTACACCCGGTATCAGGATAATATGTTTTTTATATGGAGGGGGACAACCAATACAGTAAACATCTTTCTAAATGCCATTACAGAGTTAACTAATTTTTTAAAATGTACTTTTCAATTTGATACTGAATCGATTAATTTCTTGGATGTGCAGTTGTCTAAGGATAGAATTAATAAGAGATACAGGACTACAATTTATAGAAAACCCACATATTCAAATGCCTTTCTTCATTTCCGTAGTAGTCACCCATACCACCAAAAAAGAGCGGTCATAAAGGGACAGCTTGTTAGAGCCGTCAGGATGGTTTCATCAGAAATAGATTTTCTGGTAGAGTGTGACACACTAAAAATATGTTTGTAAAAACAGGATACCCTGGACAGCTTTTTGAACAGTTATTTAATGAAGTCTGTAGAAGAAGGAGTATTAGCTATTTTAGGCCTATTTTACAGAAGGGCTATATAGAACAGGAATGAGATCTGACTATAGAAAAAAGTTTTAATAATTCAGCTTTGAACTATGATTCAAAACCAAGTTTCTTTACCACTTTCTCTATGGATGCAAGTGATATAAAAAACATTTTGATTAAAAATTGGACACATAGTAGAAGACAATAACATTAATAAAAAAATTGAGTGAAGGACCCTGTATTATTTTAGAAGGGGCCGCAACCTTAAGAGCTTGTTGGAATAGAATAGTTTAACATCTAAAGCTAATTGGAGCAGGAAAAAATGTGGTAGATGCCAGCAATGTCAGCATATAAAGGTGGGTAATAGCTTCACCATAAGGAACAAAACTTACTTTGTAAAAGGGAAATATAACTGTGAGTCAGTGGGGGTTGTATATGCAGCTCTATGCCAACAGTTCCAAAGTTATTATATAGGAAAAACTGAAAGGATGTTCAAACAAATGATTTATGAGCACCAGTATCACATAAGCAAAAAAACTAGCACAAATGCACTGGCAAAACATATACTAGAAAATCCCTTACATAAGTTTCAGTTTATAGTAATAGACCAAATAGGTAGGAACATCATAGGTGGCCCCTGGGAATTAAGACTAGAGGAATGCGAATTAACCTGGCAGATTAAAACATATGTTCACATCCCACCAGGAGGACTTAATGAATATTGTTCTATCAAGTGTATTTTAAAACTGAAAGCTTTGGAAAGGTGAAGATACTTAGGCTTTCAGTGTAGTAAAATAATGTTTACATATTGAAGTATATTATTTTATACTTATAATGCTTCAACTGTGGAGCTTTTTTGTATTAGTTTTATTAAGCAGAATCAAGTGTGGTGTACAGATGTCTCTTAGAGATATAAATATATATATATATATATATATATATATATATATATATATATATATATATTTATTTATTTATTTATTTAAGTATTTATTTAATTTTAAAGAGGCTTTCTATGTTATTTATTTCAAACTTATCCTCAATTGATTATTAGCTTAATTTATTATTGTATATATAGCATGGAATCTTGGATATCTGTAGTCTGAAGAAGTTCATTAACTGAACGAAACCACTAACAATAAAACAGCTTGGATTTTTGCAGCTCATTGAGAGACTAACAAGACTTACGGATCTGCAGTTTCCAGGGTCTATAGATTGCCTGTCTTTCTGCAGTGCAATGAGAGCTGCAGTTCTCTATGTGAGTACAAAGCCTGTTTTGGGGCTATGGTTAAGTAGTGATTCCAGAGGGCCTGATAGGTCATGTTTTTATGTAATTTAGAAGGCTGGCTGGGATATTGGTGGGGCCCATTGATGCAGTGTTCTTGGCCTTAGAGCATTGAAGATCTTTTGTCTAGTGATAATGAAGTTATATTTGATGGTATTTCCTAAGGTAGGCTGGAGGGGAAAAGGGGAAAGTTAGAGCTGAATTTGGCTGCCCATATGTTTTCTGTAACTTCTATCTCAGTGTGAGTTGCTCCATTAACAATCAGCTCTGCTCACAACTGTGTATTGCTTTTGAGGTTACTGCCATAACTAAAGAACACAGTGTTGTTGTCCTTGGGAGACCGGATTTACTTCAAATAGCTTTGGTAGACTTTATTTGTCCTGTGAGTTGTTTGTTTGTGAGTGCTTTTATCCCCATTGATACTACAGATCCTAGTTTTTGCCATGATTTTCGTCTTTCTGTTGTACAGCCTGTGATCTCCCCACTCTGGGCCAGTAATCAAGGAGCCTGAATCCTCACCACTAACACTGGAGAGGGACATTCACTTTGAATACAAATTGATGTACTCAGTATTTCCATATGCAGACCTCTCTGCATCAAGCACAATTTCCCTTAAGAGCACACAGGGAGCACACTCAGCCCCAGGTCTGGGTTTCTCTATCTCCTTCCAAGTCCCCAGTAAGACTCCCCACTGGCACAGCTGTAGGGTTAAATCCTCAGCCGAGTGTCTAAGCCAAGTCCTCCAGCACCCTGTCTTTAAAACCAGTACTTTGTCTCCCTGCTCCAAGTAGCTGAAACACAAACTCTCTTTGAGATTTAATTTTCACACACACACCTGGTAAAGGCTGGCATAGATTACCCATGCTAACAACTTTGCCCGGACTATAAGGTTAATTCACTGCCACCAGTCAGTTTCTATAAGACTCTTAAAGGGTATCCAATTATATTGAGTGAAATTAATATTAATACAAATGGTAATGTTTACCAAACAGCCAGGCTATTAGGAGTGGCTCGAAATAAAAATCTGTGTTGGGCTCCATTTTCCTTTATGTGCTTGTATAAGGAGTTAGTGTTTACTGCTCTGTTAATCTCTGATTTGTGTTCAATGATTCTATCCTTTAGTTTTCTTGTAGTTTTACCTATATAGAACGATGAACACACAGAACAGGTAGCCAGATATACCACAAAAGTGGTGTTACAAGAAGCTTTAACATTAAAATTATATATTTTATTTGTAGTAGGGTGTTTGAACTGGTGACTATTATGATCAAAAATATCAGAGCAGCATGAGCAATTATAGCATTTACATGTTCCTGGCTTTATAAAGTTGGATACATGAGGGACATATACGTCCTTATAACAAAGTTGTTGTTTTAATGTTCTCATGTTTCTAAAAGAAAAATAAGGTCTAACATCCAGTACTTTTATAACATCCATGCATGCCATAAGTATAAGCCAATTTTTTTGTATAACCTGTTGTATTAAATGTGTATTAGAATTAAAGGAGGTAATAAATCTAACTTTACTGTTAGGTTGCCTTCCTTCATTTATTATAGTACCTTCAGTGTATGTTGGTTTCAGGATAGTAGCTCTTTCAGCTATAGTTTTATTTCTAAACTCCAAAATTAATTTGCTATCATATCCACTAGAAATCAATTCTTGTGATATGGATTCAAGTTGTATATTAAATCTAGCATCATCTGTATTCAGCTTACTTACTCTGCCCAATTGAGATCTAACTATACTCTTAAATACATGAGGGGCATGCATGCTACTAGAATGCAAGTAGCGTCCTGAATGTACTATTTTCTGATGTATACTTGTTTGAAAAGAGTCATTTGTTCTATCTAACACTAAATCCAAGAACACTATTTTATCCTTGGAAGATTCCATTTTAAACCTTAAAAAGTTTGTACTTTCATTCAGATATAATAAAAATGAATGTAGTTGGAGTTCAGTACCCCTCCATATCAGAAAGCAATCATCTACAAAACGTTGATAGAAAGCTATATTTTCAGCAAAAATATTATTATCATTAAGTATGAATTTCTGTTCCCAAACATATAACACTAGGTTGGCATAAGTATTCGCTGTAGATGTACCCATAGCCACACCTGACGTTTGTAGATATAATTGTTGATTAAATAGGAATATGTTATTAGTTAGAATTAAATCAAGTAGTGTACAAATACTTTCTATTTTACGTGATATGAAAGGGGTCTGTTTCATTAGAAATTCTCTTATACACTCAATTCCAAAATCATTAGGTATCACCGTGAAGAGTGATGTTATATCTAAAGTCACCAGTAAAACATCATCATGCAATGTCTCTATTCCTTGTGGAGTCTGTCGCCATTCCCTTAACTTCAATAAGAAATCAGTTGTGTCCTTTAATACTGTTTTGCAATTTTTCATTAATGGATATAGTTGTTGCTGCAAATAAATAGATAGGGGTTCCGTGATCCACCCTCCACCTGATACTATTGGTCTCATGGGGGGGGTCACTGATAGATTTATGTATTTTAGGAACCCCGTATAAACATGGTATAACAGGACATGGTACAGTAAAAAAATTAAATAAGTCTATATCAATATCTTCCTGCAATTGTAGTTCATATATTACCATTTTAATTACACTGATACATTTTCTGACATCATTGTGGTTAATAATTTTAAAAGCATTTCTATCACTCAATAGAAGTTCCATTGAGTCTATGTACTTATCCTTATCCATTATTACAATGGCATTGCCTTTATCTGCAGACTTTACTATGATATCATTATTATTAACTAACAACCTCAGTGCCTTATGTTCTAAAATAGTCAAGTTAAAATTTTTAAACATTGCTGGTCGTTTACTTTTATTTTTATATATTGCCCTAATTTCCTGTTCACATAGGTCATGAAAAGCTGTTAGTACAGGCACATTACTGGGTATAAACGTACTCCGTCGTTTGCACAATGTTTCAACATTGCATTTATGGCCAAACAGCATTTTTAACGTTACTGTTCTCACGAACAGTTTAAGGTCAGTAAGTACATGCACAACATCATCAGTAGCCGTAGGGATAAAATTTAAGCCCTTTTGCAATAGTGAATAGTGTGCTTCATTTAATATGAAGCTAGATAGATTTAAAGTACCTTGCTTTATCGTCGGATTTGCTTGCTCAGTCCTAAAGGGCTGTCGTTTTTCCTCTTAATAGGTGTAGGAGTTCTAATTGATGCTGTTCTTGATTTTAATATGCTTCGTTCGGGTACCGCTTCTGCTTGGGTTAACTGGAAGCGTGTTAAGTTTAGTGTGGTTTGTTGAAGTCTACCACGCTGTTGTAAACCCTTATCCTTGTCATCTGAGGAACGCTTCTGCTTAGACGCATCTGCGTCAGTGCCTAGCGTAATAGATGGTGTCACTGTAGTCGAACTATCCGATTGGTCGATCATTTCAATCGCAGGTGCCGTTTCCCGTTGTAGCGAAGCAGTTGGTATTTCCTCAAAAGTATCTAAGGAGTCTAAGGTTGCATTTTTGCTACTTTTATAGTTAGTCACAGTAGTGCCGACAGCTTTATTCACTACTTTGGGCCATGAGAAGATATGACCCAGTGTGAAATCATTAATGTCACGCAATAGTTTTTTCTTTTTTGATTCCTCTAACCGCTTGTCTAAGGTACATATTCTACTAAAGAGCTGTTCATAGATAGTGCTATTTCTGTCAAAGCCTTGTGAATCACGTAGCTCTTTGTCCAAATCATATATTTCTTTTTTCAAGTCTGTTTCTACTTGTATAAAAAAGTCATTCATCAGACTCATATAATCAAGGCTCAGTTGTAGGTTTAGTTGTTGCCAGCGTTTTAACAGAGTCGGACAGACATTCCCATATGAAGGCATCTTGAGTATTCTAAGGCCTCTAGGCACTATCCCTCTATCAAGATAAACAGAAAAGCTGAAACGCTGCCATTGTAGCCATTTAAAGGAACTAAGTTTCTTTTCAAAGAGCTGTAGTTTTCTTGTAAATTCAATAGAGTGTATGGTATTGCTAGGCACATACATACAAATATAGCTTTCTATCAAAGTTTTGTAGATGATTGCTTTCTGATATGGAGGGGTACTGAACTCCAACTACATTCATTTTTATTATATCTGAATGAAAGTACAAACTTTTTAAGGTTTAAAATGGAATCTTCCAAGGATAAAATAGTGTTCTTGGATTTAGTGTTAGATAGAACAAATGACTCTTTTCAAACAAGTATACATCAGAAAATAGTACATTCAGGACGCTACTTGCATTCTAGTAGCATGCATGCTCCTCGTGTATTTAAGAGTATAGTTAGATCTCAATTGGGCAGAGTAAGTAAGCTGAATACAGATGATGCTAGATTTAATATACAACTTGAATCCATATCACAAGAATTGATTTCTAGTGGATATGATAGCAAATTAATTTTGGAGTTTAGAAATAAAACTATAGCTGAAAGAGCTACTATCCTGAAACCAACATACACTGAAGGTACTATAATAAATGAAGGAAGGCAACCTAACAGTAAAGTTAGATTTATTACCTCCTTTAATTCTAATACACATTTAATACAACAGGTTATACAAAAAAATTGGCTTATACTTATGGCATGCATGGATGTTAAAAAAGTACTGGATGTTAGACCTTATTTTTCTTTTAGAAACATGAGAACATTAAAACAACAACGTTGTTATAAGGACTTATATGTCCCTCATGTATCCAACTTTATAAAGCCAGGAACATGTAAATGCTATAATTGCTCATGCTGCTCTGATATTTTTGATCATAATAGTCACCAGTTCAAACACCCTACTACAAATAAAATATATAATTTTAATGTTAAAGCTTCTTGTAACACCACTTTTGTGGTATATCTGACTACCTGTTCTGTGTGTTCATCGTTCTATATAGGTAAAACTACAAGAAAACTAAAGGATAGAATCATTGAACACAAATCAGAGATTAACAGAGCAGTAAACACTAACTCCTTATACAAGCACATAAAGGAAAATGGAGCCCAACACAGATTTTTATTTCGAGTCATACACACAGTTACAACAACACCAAGAGGGGGTGATATAAATAATAAATTGGAGTTAAAGGAATATGAGTGGATAGTTAGACTAGAGGCAGATAGACTGCCAGGAATTAATGATGTCATTACTTTGAAACCTGTCCTCAAACTTATGCAACAAACCAAATTGAAATGAAGTGTAATTAATGGTTTTAATTGTATATGTGTCATATGACTATTTGGCTGCTAGTCATGTGATGATGACCCACACTATATATTCAGAATGTTTTTAACTTTTGAAATGTAATGCACTGAAGAAGGGTTTTATACCTGAAAGCTTTGCTGTGTTTTGTTATTTTATTTTTTATAAAGTGGTTTTTCTCCAGCGTTTGTGTATATCTTTCAATTGCTGCTTTTTGATACACGTATTAGGAGTGGCCACAGTTATCATGAAAAACAAAATTGCCACCGATTCTAAGGACAGCCACAAAGCATTCTATAGCTATGTCAAGAATCTCAATGACAACACCCAGATCTTCTCTGAGTTACAGCACAACAGCATGAAAATTACAGAACCAACTGATATTTCCAACATCCTGGCAGATAGGTTCAGTGCTAACTTTACCCCCCTCTCACCTGCGAAAGGGCCCATATCTATACAGGAAGAATGCAGAGTCCCTGTAATCACAACTACACAGGTAAAAGCTGCACTCTCTAAAGCGAAAAACACAGTATCCATGGGACTGGACAACATCCCAGGCTGCGTTTTACATGAACTTCAGAACGAACTGGCTCCCCACCTAAGCACCATGTTCATTTGTAGCCTCACATCAGGCTTTGTGCCACTGAATGGTGCACAGCAACAGTCATCCCACTCCACAAAGGGAGAGCCACCACTGATCCCAGGAACTATCGCCCTATCAGCCTGACGAGCCTGGTCTATAAGGCCATGGAACGTATCATCATGGAACTCGTAAACAAAGACATTGGTAAACTCCAGACTCTGGACCCCACCCAGTTCGGGTTTGTGAAAGGCAGATCGTGCCTCCTGAACCTAATCAATTTCTTTGAAGCAGTCACCAAAGCCGTAGATGAGGGTAAGGTGGTTCACACGCCTATCTTGAACTTGCCAAGGCTTTCGACACCATCCCCCATTCTGGAATTATAGCTAAACTCACTAAACTAGGTATAAATCCCTATGTCACAAGATGGGTTGCCAACTGGCTCACTGACAGAACCCACACTGTGAAAGTAGCAGACTCCAAATCCGACTTCAGACCAGTGACAAGTGGATTACCACAGGGTTCAGTCCTGGGACCTCTCCTGCTTGGTATCTACTTCTCTGAAGTACAGGCTAACACAGAAGGCCTCTGGCTAGTGAAGTTTGCATATGACAACATACTAGGAGCCATAGTTGAGTCCTCAAATGATGTGGACATCCTACAGAAGGGGCTCACTGAGACATATGCCTGGTGTCAGAGCCATGGCCTCAAGCTCAATGCCAAAAAGTGCATTGCCATCCCCTTCGGTAAAAACTTTGTACCCATGAACTACCACATAGGCAGCAGTCTACTTAACACCGAATGTGTGATAAGAGACCTTGGGACCCAGGTGGACAGTAGTCTCTCTTTTCATAATCACATCACCACAGTAGTCAGGAAGTCCTTTTACGTGGCACACCTCATCACAAAAGGGTTCTCATCCAGGAAAAAAATAAGTCATTGTCCCCCTCTACTCGACACTCATTAGACCCATTATAGAGTACAACCTCCCTTTGGGAATGTACCTCACAAGACATTTGCAGCAGCTGGAAAGGTCGCAGAAGTACCTCACAAAGAGGATTACTGGCCTAAAACAGATGCCCTGCACTGACCATCTCAAAAAACTCCAACTTTACTCCATAGCATATCACCTACTCCGAGGTGATTTCTGCCTAACATATAAAGCTATGTTAAACCCAGAGCTGTTGGACATGCTACACCTAAAGAAATCCCAATCCCTCTGAGCTACATGCTCTAGGGACCTAAACCTTGTCACCACAATAAGCAGGACATGCTGGAGGTATAGATTCCTGTCACAGAGACTTCCCATACTCTGAAACAAGCTACCCAATCTATGTCAAGCAAAGTTCCTCATTAGCACTCTTCAAGAAAAATCTTTGAGTGGATGGGAAATAGAAAATATATCCCGGGAATCACTTCTGTGACTCTGCTCGACAGTGGCACAGGAAAATAACTTTCTTGGGTGGCATAAGCCAGGGAAACTTGTTGGCTAGGTTTACTTAGGCCCTTGGGCCGATAGCCTAGTACCTACCTATGAACCTATTATTAGACTAAATACAATATTATGTAGCATTGAAATGTGCTGACATTATAAGGGTGACACCCAGCTCATTACTTACTCATAAAGCAAATGTCAGAGTGGAAAAGTTCAAATAGCGGATAAAGAAGAGGAGAGGAAGAGAAGAAAGAGTGAGAAAAAGTATTTGTTAGAAGTAATAATTAGGGCAGACATGGGAGGCAGGAGAAAAAATGAGTAAAAGTAACATTACAAGTACGAGAAACGAAACCGAGGAAAAGAAGAAATAACATGGACAGCAAGATTTACTGTGTGTGTGTGTGTGTGTGTGTGTGTGTGTGTGTGTGTGTGTGTGTGTGTGTGTGTGTGTGGGGTGTAAAAGAACTGTAAAAGTAACATTACAAGTAAGAGAAACGAAACCGAGGAAAAGAAGAAATAACATGGACAGCAAGATTTACTGTGTGTGTGTGTGTGTGTGTGTGTGTGTGTGTGTGTGTGTGTGTGGTGTAAAAGAACTGTAAAAGTAACATTACAAGCACGGAGAAACAAAACTGAGGAAAAGAAGAATGTGTGTAAAGAACCAAAAGTGTAATACATTACAAGAAAGAGAAAAACCGAGGAAAAGAAGAAATAACATGGACAGCAAGATTTACTGTGTGTGTGTGTGTGTGTGTGTGTGTGTGTGTGTGTGTGTGTGTGTGGTGTAAAAGAACTGTAAAAGTAACATTACAAGTAAGAGAAACAAAACCAAGGAAAAGAATAAATAACATGGTGTGTGTGTGTGTGTGTGTGTGTGTGTGTGTGTGTGTGTGTGTGTGTGTGTGTGTGTGTGTGTGTGTGTGTGTGTGTGTGGTGTAAAAGAACTATAAAGCAAATCTGCACTGATACCTGCTTGCTGCCCTGCTGAGGGGGACACTTGTGTGAGTGCAGTGGACTGGCTCCAGTAGGAAGGGATGGCAGCATACCTCTCAACATCATAGAACAAGAAAACTGGACAAGGCCAGAAATAATAGGGGTCAAAGGCCCAAAAATTGGGACAATTTATAAATATTGCACTTACAAACTTAGAAAGTTGATAAACAGGTTTTGCATTACAGTGAATTTTCTTAAGGATATGAAGTCTGAAAATCAAATGCCTGTCAATTTTCTGACTTCAGTGTTCAATGATTTGCTAGTGATTTGACAGAAAACTTTAATTTTATTAAAAACAGACTGCAAAAATTTGTACTGTCGAGAGATATGGATGGGAGTCTTGAACCAACACCTATCAATCATTTTCATTTGTTTGCCAAAGCCATTACAGTAGTGTTTTGCAGAGAGCTGGGAAAAGTCTTAAATTTGACTGGTATGTTTATTTATTTATTTATTTTATTTTACATTTGTTGACCAGGAGAGTCCAACTGGATTACAAGTCCATTTTCAGTGGAGGCCCGGGGAGAAAAGCTCCAAGAGAACAATTTTTTTACAAAACATAGTTTTAAGGACAGACTTTTGACATACAATTTCCATAGAAGAGACTTTGACATGGAGTCTGCATGTCCTCCCTGTGGTCGCGTGGGTTTCCTTTGGGTGCTCCGGTTTCCTCCCACATCCCAAAGACATGCTGTAGGTGGATTAGACACTCTAAATTAGCCCTAGGCATGAGTGTGTGCGTGTGTGCCTTCTGTGGAAGGGTGGGCGCCGGGCTGGCAACTCGACACTGTAAAACTCCACTGCCAATCATGAGCAGACAGGTGATCCGCTGTGGCAACCCCTAATTGGGAAAAGATGAAAGAAGAAGAAGATTAACTAACAGATAGGATACATTAATTCTCTTCAATATAATATTACATTTTAGAAGATATTCCTAAGTTTAGGATTCCTATGATATATTTACTATCAGCGTAAAAGCAGAGAGATGTAGAATAAGGCTCCGAGAGAGCAGATGATGCTCGCTATAGTTGAGAAGGATAACAAATTGATTTACTATATGTCTTTGCCTAGTTTTAGTTGAGAAGGATACCAAATTGATTTACAATATGTCTTCTCCTGGTTTTAGTTGCTTATGGAGAGCTCAACATTGCTGGGGTAGTTTTCCCTAACTCTTGGAGAGATGGGATGAGCAGTAGATTAACAGTCCTAAGTGGGTACAGTACTATGATTGGTTGACTTAGCAGAGTTACTTAAGGTAGGTGTTCTAATGTGACATTAGCCAGGGGTGATATAGAAGCACAGTCAATTATTCAAAAAGCAAGTTTTAACAAGTTTCTTGAACTGTGATGGGGATTTGTTGTCAGTTATGTGGGCAGGAAGGGAGTTCCAGGTTTTTGCTATACAGTGGCTGTAGACAGACTTACCAGCTTCATTGTTATATTTGGTTACTTTGAGGAGGTTTTGTGTGCTAGACCTCAAGGCCTTGGCGGTTGTATAGGGTTGCAAAAGATTTTGTAGGGCTGGGGTGTTTTCAGAGTTATGTATTATTTTGTGGGCTAGTGATAGTTGATTGAGTTGAAGTAGTAGAGGTAGTTCTAGACAATTGATTTTTTTTAGGCATTCACAGTGATGTGTTCTGACGGGAGAGGTTGTAGCGAATTTGGCTATCTTATTATAACAACTATCAAGTTTGTTTAGGTCGGATTTGCAGAGATTTGTAAGAACAAGGGAGGCATAAAGTAGGGTGGATAGCAGGTGAGTCCTTGCTATTGTAGTTTTGGAGTGGTCGGTGCGGAATTTTTTATTGAGATACAGTAGGCCAAGTTTTGTATGTACTTTTTTATGGTTATAGAAATATGTAGGTCAAATCTAAGGTGATTATCTATTTCAACCCCTAAGAGTTTGGTATGATTTGTGAGGGTGATTGTGGTCTTGTTAAAGGAGAAGATGAAGAAAGAATCAGTGGGAGGTGTGGCTCTGTGGGAGCTAAGGAGTACTAGCTTTGTTTTACTTGGATTCAGAATGAGCCTTTGGTTTGTGATCCAAGTTTCTGCTAGGGAAAAGCATTCTTGATTTAGGGAGTGAAGGATGTTAGTTGGTTTGGCTGCGCATATTATGGTGGTATCATCTACATATTACATTATTGAGGCTTTAGGAATACTGTTTGGGAGCTGATTGGTGAAGAGAGTAAAAAGAAGTGGCCCCAGGATGGAGCCTTGGGGTACTCCTAGGGAGACTGGTAGGGAGGGGGAGAGTTGGTTTTGCCATATAACAGCTTGTTTCCTTCCCTCTAGGTAGTTTTTGAACCGGGAGATGGCAGGGGCATTAAGGTTTAGAGCTGCTAGTGAAAGAAGGAGTTTATTGTGGTTAACCATATCGAATGCATTGGACAAGTCAAGGAAGGTGGCAAATACAAGGAGTCCATTGTTTCTGTGAGTATTGACAATGTTGATGAATTTTGTTAGTGTGGCAGAGGTGCTATGGAAGGGTCTAAAGTCATGTTGTTGTGTTGCTATTAGATTATTTTCTAGGAGATATTTCATTAGTTGCTTGTGTATTACCCTCTCTAAAATTTTAGATAAAGGGGGTAGTATGGCTATAGGGCGGTAGTTATTGAGTTCCAGGGAGGTTCCCCCTTTATGTAGAGGGATGATATGTGATATTTTCTATAGCTTGTGTACTATACACTCGGAGATGGATCTGTTAATTAGGATGGCGACAGG
Source organism: Protopterus annectens (assembly GCF_019279795.1). NCBI lineage: Eukaryota > Metazoa > Chordata > Ceratodontiformes > Protopteridae > Protopterus > Protopterus annectens. Next base: position 1,809,426,947 of record NC_056732.1, read on the forward strand.
ATATGATATGGCTTCTGCAGCCAGGTGGAGGTATTGAGAGGGTAATTTATCTGCAGCTAGAGACGTTGGTTTGAGCTTGCGGAGTAGTTTTTCAATGGATTTGGTTGGTTCTGGGTGGAAGCTGAACTTGGGGCAATTGTTAGTTGGGGGTGGGGGGTGGATTTGCAGGGGTAGGGGTGTCATAAGGTTGGTAGTTTGCAAGGGTCTGGATGATTTCTGTAAAGTATTTATTAAACTGAGTAGGGGTGGCTTCTTGGTTGTTATCTATTTTTGGGGTTGGGGTAGTTATTTTACCTGATTGTAGAATAGAGTTAATTGCTGCCCAGAATTTTTGTGGGTTGTTCCTGTGCTTATCCTGCAACTTTTGGTAGTAAGATGTTTTGTCTGTTTTGGTGAGTTTTTCGGATTTGTTACGTAGTTCAACGTATATTTGTTTGTTCATTTGGGATTTACTGTTGAGGTAGTTGGTCCAGGCCTTGTTTCTTTTTTTGAGGAGGGATTTTGTGTCTGGGGTTAATCAGGGGGCATATTTAATTTTAATTCTTGTTGTTCTGGAGGGGGCGTGATGGTTAAGGGTGTTTAAGAAGGTAGTATTGAAATATAGTACAGCTTCATCAAGAGGTAGGTTTTTTAGGGGTCCAGTTGTACATTTTTAGGTCGTTTATAAAGTTGGAGCAGTTAAAGTGTTTTTGTTTCTAATTAGGCACAAAGATATTTGGGTCAGTTGTGGTGATTTTGATCTGCGAAAGAATGTGGCTTTGTAACTACTTGGGTGTCTGGTAGACACCCTGCTAGGGATATCAGTGATGGGTCGGATACGAGTATCAAATCTAGAGTGGATTGGTGTTTGGTTCTTTTGTCTGTTCTTGTGGGGGAAGTGATGAGTTAGGTTAGGCCATGTAGGTTAATATGGGAGAGTGGGTTATGACTGGAACAGTTTTGCCAGTCAGTATTAAGGTCTCCTAATACTATGCTTTCCTGGGGAGGGAGTTAGATATCCATTCTAGGATTTTTTATGTAATGGGGATATTGTTAACTGGAGGGATGTAGCATCCTATGATGTTGATGTGTTTACTATCATTAAGTTTTAGTTTTGTTAGAGTGCGTTCAACTTTATGAAGTCTGTGGTTGTTATGTCTACTTTCTCAAGGATGAGGTGAGATTTATACACTATAGCAACACCCCCCTTTTTTACCTATTCTGTCGCTACAAATTATATTGCAACCTGGTGGAGTGATTTCATTGTTGTGGTTGCCTGGTTCAAGCCAAGTCTCTGTTAGTATGACTATCTCAGGTTGATAAAAGGAGAGTAGTGCATAAAGGTCGTGGACTTTGTTTAGTATACGTCTGACATTTGAGGAGTGTGAATTTGTCTCAATGGAGTAGGGTATCATTCAGGTTGAGGGTTGGGGCTCCTAGATTTTGTGGGCCTGGGTTTGGGTGTATATCACCGCAGCTAATGAGTTGGGTTCTGAGGTAAAAATAGAGGTTGAGTAATTTGTTTAGGGTCTTAAAGTTCTTTATAGTTGTTTGGGGGTGATAGTGTGATGGCTGTAATTTGTGTGCATAGTGGTGAATAAAGAAGGTTTGGTATTGATATGGGAAAAGTTGAGTAAAAGGGTGTGTTGTAATAATGTCAGTGGAAGTAGTTTTTCTTGGTATGTGGATACGATTAAGTTGTTTTTGGTGGTTGGTGTTAGAAGTTAGCAGTGGGAGTGTGGGTACACCTAGGAGCAATAGTAAGAGGTGTATGTATGTGTGTGGGTTTGGGTAGTCTGGGCATGGTTTGGTTGGGTTTGGTCATGAGTGAGAGATCTGCTTGGGATGGGGTGGGTGTGGTGGATGATGAGAGGTGTTGTTTGTGATTGTAAGGTAGTTAGATGGAATGGTTTGGTTGGGTTTGGTCATGAGTGAGAGATCTGCTTGGGATGGGTGGGTGTGGTGGATGATGAGAGGTGTTGTTTGTGATTGTAAGGTAGTTAGATGGAATGGTTTGGTTGGGTTTGGTCCTGAGTGGATCTGCTTGGATGGGGTGGGTGCGGTGGATGATGAGAGGTGTTGTTCATGATTGTAAGGTAGTTAGATGGAATGGTTTGGTTGGGTTTGGTCATGAGTGAGAGATCTGCTTGGGATGGGGTGGGTGTGGTGGATGATGAGAGGTGTTGTTTGTGATTGTAAGGTAGTTAGATGGAATGGTTTGGTTGGGTTTGGTCATGAGTGAGAGATCTGCTTGGGATGGGGTGGGTGTGGTGGATGATGAGAGGTGGTGTTTGTGATTGTAAGGTAGTTAGATGGAAGACTGTGCTTTACAGGATGTGGAATAGTGGAAGAGAAGGAAATGGGTACAGGGGTGGGGCAGATTCAGTGATTGGTGGTTAGCATGATGGGCGTGGCTAAGTTCAGTTCAAATGTAGCACTAGTGGGGGCGGGTGGGAATAGGAAGTCGGGGGGAGCGGAGTGAGCCCAAACACAGCGGGGCTAACACTAACTCCAATTATATCCCTGGGCTTACTTGTTTCTTTTCTTTGCACACCAAATGTATCTTTCCACTTGTTTCTGTTTACACCAAATGTGTCTGTTTGGCTGTACTGTACTAGTTTAATTTACTTATACTGATGCAGTCACACTAAAAAGGGTCTGGGAAAGCTTCCTCCCCACAAGCAGGCCAAAAAATAACTTTCAAAATGGCGCCGCTCAAGGAGACCCACTAATACAGACTAGTTAATGTGCATAGGAGAGGAGGGAGTTAGAGGAGGGAGATACAAAATGGGGGAAGGTATAACCCAATAAAGCAAGTAGAGATCTGGCCCGCCCCCTCACAGAAGACTAAAAAGAAAAGCAATCAACATAAGAAGTGGAAGCCTTGGAGCTGTAATGTAAGTGTAAGCAAGGAAGAGGTAGAAGCAGGACATTAGGAGTGTAACAAGGAAGAGGTAGAAGCAGGACATTAGGAGTGTAACAAGGAAGAGGTAGAAGCAGGACATTAGGAGTGTAACAAGGAAGAGGTAGAAGCAGGACATTAGGAGTGTAACAAGGAAGAGGTAGAAGCAGGACATTAGGGATAACAAGGAAGAGGTAGAAGCAGGACATTAGGAGTGTAACAAGGAAGAGGTAGAAGCAGGACATTAGGAGTGTAACAAGGAAGAGGTAGAAGCAGGACATTCGGAGTGTAACAAGGAAGAGGGAGATGCAGGACACTAGGAGTGTAAGAAGGACAAGGTAGGAGCTGGACATTAGGAGTGTAACAAGGAAGAGGTAGAAGCAGGACATTAGGACTGTAACAAGGAAGAGGTAGAAACAGGACATTAGGATGCTAACAAGGAAGAGGTAGAAGCAGTACATTAGGAATGTAACAAGGAAGAGGTAGAAGCAGGACATTAGGAGTGTAACAAGGAAGAGGTAGAAGGAGGACATTAGGAGTGTAACAAGGAAGAGGTAGAAGCAGGACATTAGGGTGTAACAAGGAAGAGGTAGAAGCAGGACATTAGGAGTGTAACAAGGAAGAGGTAGAAGCAGGACATTAGGAGTGTAACAAGGAAGAGGTAGAAGCAGGACATTAGGAGTGTAACAAGGAAGAGGTAGAAGCAGAACATTAGGAGTGTAACAAGGAAGAGGTAGAAGCAGGACATTAGGAGTGTAACAAGGAAGAGGTAGAAGCAGGACATTAGGAGTGTAACAAGGAAGAGGTAGAAGCAGGACATCAGGAGTATAACAAGGAAGAGTTAGAAGCAGGACATTAAGAGTGTAACAAGGAAACAAGGAAGAGGTGGAAGCAGGACATTAGGAGTGTAACCAGGAAGAGGTAGAAGCAGGACATTAGGAGTGTAACAAGGAAGAGGTAGAAGCAGGACATTAGGAGTGTAACAAGGAAGAGGTAGAAGCAGGACATTAGGAGTGTAACAAGGAAGAGGTAGAAGCAGGACATTAGGAGTGTAACAAGGAAGAGGTAGAAGCAAGACATTAGGAGTGTAACAAGGAAGAGGTAGAAGCAGGACATTAGGAGTGTAACAAGGAAGAGGTAGAAGCAGGACATTAGGAGTGTAACAAGGAAGCAGTAGAAGCAGGACGTTAAGAGTGTAACAAGGAAGGGTTAGAAGCAGGACATTAGGAGTGTAACAAGGAAGAGGTAGAAGCAGGACATTAGGAGTGTAACAAGGAAGAAGAGGTAACAAGGAAGAGGGTAGAAGCAGGGAGTGTAACAAGGAAGAGGTAGAAGCAGGACATTAGGAGTGTAACAAGGAAGAGGTAGAAGCAGGACATTAGGAGTGTAACAAGGAAGAGGTAGAAGCAGGACATTAGGAGTGTAACAAGGAAGAGGTAGAAGCAGGACATTAGGGTGTAACAATGAAGAGGTAGAAGAAGGGCATCAGGAGTGTAACAAGGAAGAGGTAGAAGCAGGACATTAGGGTGTAACAAGGAAGAGGTAGAAGCAGGACATGGGGTGTAACAAGGAAGAGGTAGAACAGGACATTAGGAGTGTAACAAGGAAGAGGTAGAAGGAGGATATTAGGATTATAACAAGGGAGAAGTAGAAACAGGACATTAGGATGGTAACAAGGAAGAGGTAGAAGCAGGACAATTGGAGTGTAACGAGGGAGAGGTAGAAGCAGGACATTAGGAGTATAACAAGGAAAAGGTAGAAGCAGGCATTAGGAGTGTAACAAGGAAAAGGTAGAAGTAGGACATTAGGGGTGTAACAAGGAAAAGGTAGAAGCAGGACATTAGGGTGTAACAAGGAAGAGGTAGAAGCAGGACATTAGAATGTAACAAGGAAGAGGTAGAAGCAGGACATTAGGAGTGCTTAACAAGGAAGAGGTAGAAGCAGGACATTAGGTGTAACAAGGAAGAGGTAGAAGCAGGACATTAGAATGTAACAAGGAAGAGGTAGAAGCAGGACATTAGGAGTGTAACAAGGAAGAGGTAGAAGCAGGACATTAGAGATGTAACAAGGAAGAGGTAGAAGCAGGACATTAGGGTATAACAAGGAAGAGGTAGAAGCAGGACATTAGAATTGTAACAAGGAAGAGGTAGAAGCAGGACATTAGAATAACAAGGAAGAGGTAGAAGCAGGACATTGCAATTCAATATCAGGAAGTGCAGTAAATTAGGAGTGTAACAGGAAGAGGTAGAAGCAGGACATTAGGAGTGTAACAAGGAAAAGGTAGACTTCAGCAGGACATTAGGAGATAACAAGGAAGAGGTAGAAGCAGGACATTAGGAGTATAACAAGGAAGAGGTAGAAGCAGGACATTAGGGTGTAACAAGGAAGAGGTAGAAGCAGGACATTAGGAGTGTAACAAGAGGTAGAAGCAGGACATTAGGTGTAACAAGGAAGAGGTAGAAGCAGGACATTAGGAGTGTAACAAGGAAGAGGTAGAAGCAGGACATTAGGGTGTAACAAGGAAGAGGTAGAAGCAGGACATTATTACTGTAACAAGGAAGAGTTAGAAGCAGGACATTAGAGTGTAACAAGGAAGAGGTAGAAGCAGGACATTAGGAGTGTAACAAGGAAGAGGTAGAAGCAGGACATTAGGAGTGTAACAAGGAAGAGGTAGAAGCAGGACATTAGGAGTGTAACAAGGAAGAGGTAGAAGCAGGACATTAGGGTGTAACAAGGAAGATGTAGAAGCAGGACATTAGAGTGTAACAAGGAAGAGGTAGAAGCAGGACATTAGGAGTGTAACAAGGAAGAGGTAGAAGCAGGACATTAGGAGTGTAACAAGGAAGAGGTAGAAGCAGGACATTGGGGTTAACAAGGAAGAGGTAGAAGCAGGACATTAGGAGTGTAACAAGGAAGAGGTAGAAGCAGGACATTAGGTGTGTAACAAGGAAGAGGTAGAAGCAGGACATTAGGATTGTAACAAGGAAGAGGTAGAAGCAGGACATTAGGAGTGTAACAAGGAAGAGGTAGAAGCAGGACATTAGGGTGTAACAAGGAAGAGGTAGAAGCAGGACATTAGGGTGTAACAAGGAAGAGGTAGAAGCAGGACATAAGGAGTGTTACAAGGACAGGGTAGAAGCAGGACATTAGGAGTGTAACAAGGATGAGGTAGAAGCAGAACATTAGAGTGTAACAAGGATGAGGTAGAAGCAGGACATTAGGAGTGTAACAAGGACAGGGTAGAAGCAGGACATTAGGGTGTAACAAGGAAGAGGTAGAAGCAGGACATTAGAGTGTAACAAGGAAGAGGTAGAAGCAGGACATTAGCAGTGTAACAAGGAAGAGGTAGAAGCAGGACATTAGGAGTGTAACAAGGAAGAGGTAGAAGCAGGACATTAGGAGTGTAACAAGGAAGAGGTAGAAACAGGACATTAGGAGTGCAACATGGAAGAGGTAGAAGCAGGACATTAGGAGTGTAACAAGGAAGACGTAGAAGCATGACATTAGGATTGTAACAAGGATGAGGTAAAAGCAAGACATTAGGAGTGTAACAAGGACGAGGTAGAAGCAGGACATTAGGAGTGTAACAAGGAAGAGGTAGAAGCAGGACCTTAGGAGTGTAACAAGGAAGAGGTAGAAGCAGGACATAAGGAGTGTAACAAGGAAGAGGTAGAAGCAGGACATTAGGAGTGTAACAAGGAAGAGGTAGAAGCAGGACATTAGGAGTGTAACAAGGAAGAGGTAGAAGCAGGACCTTAGGAGTGTAACAAGGAAGAGATGGAAGCAGGACATTAGGAGTGTAACAAGGAAGAGGTAGAAGCAGGACATGAGGAGTGTAACAAGAAAGAGGTAGAAGCAGGACATTAGGAGTGTAACAAGGAAGAGGTAGAAGCAGGACATTAGGAGTGTAACAAGGAAGAGGTAGAAGCAGGACATTAGGAGTGTAACAAGGAAGAGGTAGAAGCAGGACATTAGGGTGTAACAAGGAAGAGGTAGAAGCAGGACATTAGGGTGTAACAAGGAAGAGGTAGAAGCAGGACATTAGGAGTGTAACAAGGAAGAGGTAGAAGCAGGACATTAGGGTGTAACAAGGAAGAGGTAGAAGCAGGACATTAGGGTGTAACAAGGAAGAGGTAGAAGCAGGACATTAGGAGTGTAACAAGGAAGAGGTAGAAGCAGGACATTAGGGTGTAACAAGGAAGAGGTAGAAGCAGGACATTAGGGTGTAACAAGGAAAAGGTAGAAGCAGGACATAAGGAGTGTAACAAGAATGAAGTAGAAGCAGGACATTAGGAGTGTAACAAGGAAAAGGAAGAAGCAGTAAATTAGGATGCTAACAAGGAAGAGGTAGAAGCAGGACATTAGGAGTGTAACAAGAAAGAGGTAGAAGCAGGACATTAGGAGTGTAACAAGGAAGAGGTAGAAGCAGGACATTAGGAGTGTAACAAGGAAGAGGTAGAAGCAGGAAATTAGGAGTGTAACAAGGAAGAGGTAGAAGCAGGAAATTAGGAGTGTAACAAGGAAGAGGTAGAAGCGGGACATTAGGAGTGTAACAAGGAAGAGGTAGAAGCAGGACATTAGAATGTAACAAGGAAGAGGTAGAAGCAGAACATTGGGAGTGTAACAAGGAAGAGGTAGAAGCAGGATATTAGGAGTGTAACAAGGAAGAGGTAGAAGCAGGACATTAGGAGTGTAGCAAGGAAGAGGTAGAAGCAGGACATTGTAGAATTTCAATAGAAAAACAGGTCTTGCATTAGCATGAATCTCCTGATGTGTATGAAGTCTGAAATTAAAATGTCTGTCATTAGTTATTGACTTCAAGCTTCACTGATATGCCACTAATTTGCCAGAAAACCACATGGTTATGTGAAACAGGCCAAAAATATGAGGCAAAATGCTGGACAGTCTATGAAGCTCTGTACAGTTATGAGGTATGAATCACATGTTAAGGTCAGCAGACAGCCAGGGAATGCCTTGCACAATATCAGGGAAGTGCAGTACTATGGTAACAGGTGCAGCAGCCAATGGCTGCAGCGTACATAATCCCTGATTGGAGTACAGGTACCTCTGGCCTGGAGTCACCTAGTAAGTACTGACAATCACATTGGGCATGCTACTTCACTTAGCTAACTTGAGCCCAAATCTGTTGCTTCTACTGCCTAAAGACCTGCTATGTGGAAATATGTCTGTACATACATACATGCAGCTATGTTTACATATCTGTCTCTCCCCATCCCCCTCACACTTGATTAGTGTCTCTATCACTATGTGGCACATATATACAGGATAACAAAAGATGTATATATAGTTATATAAAGTACAATAATAATAGTAACACATAAGAGGTAGAAGCAGGACATTAGGAGTGTAACAAGGAAAAGGTAGAAGCAGGACATTAGGAGTGTAACAAGGAAGAGGTAGAAGCAGGACATTAGGAGTGTAACAAGGAAGAGGTAGAAGCAGGACATTAGGAGTGTAACAAGGAAGTGGTAGAAGCAGGACATTAGGAGTGTAACAAGGAAGAGGTAGAAGCAGGATATTAGGAGTGTAACAAGGAAGAGGTAGAAGCAGGACATTAGGAGTGTAGCAAGGAAGAGGTAGAAGCAGGAAATTAGGAGTGTAACAAGGAAGAGGTAGAACCAGGACATTAGGAGTGTAACAAAGAAAAGGTAGAAGCAGGACATTAAGAGTGTAACAAGGAAGAGGTAGAAGCAGGACATTAGGAGTGTAACAAGGAAGAGGTAGAAGCAGGACATTACAGTGTAACAAGGAAGAGGTAGAAGCAGGACATTAGGAGTGTAGCAAGGAAGAGGTAGAAGCAGGACATTAAGAGTGTAACAAGGAAGAGGTAGAAGCAGGACATTAGGAGTGTAACAAGGAAGAGGTAGAAGCAGAGCATTGGGAGTGTAACAAGGAAGAGGTAGAAGCAGGATATTAGGAGTGTAACAAGGAAGAGGTAGAAGCAGGACATTAGGAGTGTAACAAGGAAGAGGTAGAAGCAGGACATTGTAGAATTTCAATAGAAAAACAGGTCTTGCATTAGCATGAATCTCCTGATGTGTATGAAGTCTGAAATTAAAATGTCTGTCATTAGTTATTGACTTCAAGCTTCACTGATATGCCACTAATTTGCCAGAAAACCACATGGTTATGTGAAACAGGCCAAAAATATGAGGCAAAATGCTGGACAGTTTATGAAGCTCTATACAGTTATGAGGTATGAATCACATGTCAAGGTCAGCAGACAGCCAGGGAATGCCTTGCACAATATCAGGGAAGTGCAGTACTATGGTAACAGGTGCAGCAGCCAGTGGCCTGCAGCGTACATAATCCCTGATTGGAATACAGGTACCTCTGGCCTGGAGCCACCTAGTAAGTACTGACAATCACATTGGGCATGTTACTTCACTTAGCTAACTTGAGCCCAAATCTGTTGCTTCTACTGCCTAAAGACCTGCTATGTGGAAATATGTCTGTACATACATACATGCAGCTATGTTTACATATCTGTCTCTCCCTATCCCCCTCACACTTGATTAGTGTCTCTATCACTATGTGGCACATATATACAGGATAACAAAAGATGTATATATAGTTATATAAAGTACAATAATAATAGACTCCCCACATATATATACATAACACATTTACATAATGTACACACACAACACATTTAAGGAGACATCCCTGTTACCCACATTTATATAGATATGGGGGGTGTCCAAATGTGTCCACATACCCTGGAATGCTGGGACAGTCTGCAGCTACACATCACAACAGTTATCTGATGGAACCAGACAAGGCTGCAACAGTACATACACCACTCACCCACAGACCCCTGTGCCTGTGGACTGGCACAGGTATGGAGGTGGTGTAATGCACAGTGGTTGCAACACATGCTTTGGACATGTCTACCTATCAAACTGCAAACAGCCACATAGAGGCAGACTGGTAAGTGTATGCACATAGCAGGATTATTATCAGGTATCCCACCCCTAGGACACTAGGTACAATAACAGTACCAAGCATCACTTGTCAGGCCACACATGCTGTCTAACACAAGCCCAATGTGTGTACTCCGCAAGTACTGTCCCTGCATCAACATATACAATAGATATAGCCTGTGGCATGCCAGATAAGTACTGTGAGCTGCAGTGTGTAATACTAGTTAGGTAGGAGTTCTAATCTCACATAATCCAACCGTGTGTCTGTCTGTGTGTGTGTGTGTGTGTGTGTGTGTGTGTGTGTGTGTGTGTGTGTGTGTGTGTGTGTGTGTGTGTGTGTGTATCAATACACCCCCTCACAGCACTATGGACATGCCCATATGGGCTATCTCTGTGCAATGGTATGCATTTTATGGCCCTGTGACTGGCTGCTGGCCTCTAAATTCCCTCCACTAAATGGCCTTGCTGATATCATCCACCTTAACAGCCCTGCCTGACAACCTAATAACAGCTAAACTCAGTGGAGTATGCAATAAGTACCACAAGCTATAGTGTGTACAACTAGATAGGTAGGTTTCTAATCTCACATCATCTAACTTGTGTGTGTGTCTGTGTGTGTAAATATGTCCTCAGGCAGCACTTGAGACAAGCCCTATGGGTTTTCTCTGTGTAATGGATATGCATTTTATGCCCTGTAAGTAGCTGCTGCCTCGACATTGGCCTTCTTTACAAGGCCTGCTGATGTTATCCACCTTAAGACTATCAGCTGCCAGTATAATGTCAACTTAAGCCATGGCACATGCAATAAGTACTGTGATCTATAGTCTGTAAGACAGGATATGTAGGAGTTCTAATCTCACTCCAGGCCACTCGGTGTGTGTGTCTAAATATATTTCCTTGCAGCACTGTAGACATGCCCATGTGGCCTACCTTTGTGCATTCCTTATGCTTTTTATGGTTCTGTGACTAGCCGCTGGCCCTAAATTTCCCCCATCTACATTAGCACAATTGATGTACACCACCATCTAGAGTTGTACATGCAGAATACCCAGGTGAGACATATCAAGGGTAGTCCACTGTGTCACAGGATAGGAAAGTATGGTGATGCTGACTGTCCCCACTGTCCCTGACACACTGTTCTACACATATGCACCTAGTGAGCCATGTTTGTATACTGGCATACCTTGCTGATGTCATATTTTTGCTGTGTTGCCAGGCCATCCTTTGCCATTGTATTGCTGCCATGTGTCTATAATGTACCCTCAGACTCCTGGAACAGAAACATACACAGGTCTGTGACATAGCTGTCATTTTGTGACATTACTGTAAGTCCAACATTATGCAACAAAGATGCACAAAGTTTGATGTGTACTCATGCCACATGCCACCATGCAGTACCTGTTGTGGCCTGCAGCAAATGGCATGGCATCACAATACTGCACTACACAACTACATTTCAAGTAATATGGACACTCTGTGCATCAGGTGCACAGCAGCATTTCCCTGCATCGATGGCATGAATGGCAGGGATGTGGGACAGGTTTCATCACATTCACAGGGTGTGGTGTGGAGGTGCAGGAGGCCTAGACTGTGCCAAACAGTTGACAGCATGTGTGTGAGTCAGAAGGGATGCAGGTTAGATGGGCCATGAATAGGTGCCATGTGTGTCTGTAGGTGACCTATATGTGACAGTGGTGTTTGAGTGTGTATGTGTGTACACAGTCAAGCCCAGTGCTAGCCCTACACATTTGTATGGTGGACAGCTGTGGACTGTACATGGTAGAGTGGACAGTTCACCCTCTCCGGCCATGAACACGGGAACTGGTTTCACCAGGAGTGGCACAGGCACCACCATGCCCAAGGTCATACGCGGTGCTAGTACCTGACTGTGACTGCTGTCTGCTGGGCCTGTGTCCCCTATGGGACCACTCAGGACCATGTGCCCATGGCCTGCCATGTCATGGTGTGGACAGCACAGTACCCTCTGCAGCCCTGTAAGTACTGCCACTACAGGAGCATGAGTGTGCATGGCCACATGGACCCTCAGCAGATGCTGTTGCTGGCCTACGACCACGTGTCCAACGCCCAAATTCAACCACATGTTATAGCACAGACAATGTGCATTAAAAGACAGACACTGTCTCAACCCACCATCTGTCCACTACATCAGAGAAATAATCCAGGGCATCACCGATGCGATGGAGGCAGTCATGGATGTCAGACTGTGCTGCATCCATAACCCTAAGGATCCACCTGGTGTTGCATTCAGAACATGCCTGTACCTCCATGACAGCCCAAAAGATGTGCTGGGTGACCCGTGATGTGACACCTGCAACAGGGGGTGGATGGGCAGCAGTTCTCCTTCAAGCAACCTGTCAATATGCCTGTGTGGGACCTTGCTAGCTCTCTGGCAATGGCCAGTGTCTACACTCACTAATGCAATAGTTCTTACACTGTCCTGTGCCATGTCACAACCCTCTGAATGTCCAATATCTGTGACCCCTGGTGACTGGGTATGTGTCGGTGTAATGACTGTGTGCAGGGAGAATGGGGGCAGAAGAGGGATGTCAACCTCTGGGACAGATTCAGCCCTCAACAACCCCACCTGTGTCTCAATATGGCCACCATCATCATCAAAGTCTGATAGGACACTTACAGGTTATGAGGGGGACAGACTCCAACACCCTGTTCACTTGTGAGAAGCAAGACAAAAAGAAGTATATTACCACCTGCACTATTATGTATGGAATTCACACAGACTCATGCAGATGAGGATCCACAACTGCATTACATGCCCCACATCTTCTCATCTCTGATACCATGCACAATACACAAACAAGTCAGGCCCTGTATAACATGCACATCACCTACATCTGGTTAACATTACCAGTACCATACACCTGTAAGGTATGCAATACAACCTATGAACAGTGATTGTGACAGAGCTTCACATAAAACCCAGTACACCTATCTTGAGAATGATGTGTTGTAGTATCACTGCCTCAGGTATGTACCATCTCCATATTGTGTTTGAACGGACATATTGTAGTAACTGCCTTGTGTATAACAGGCTGCATAGTTACCAATAACTATAAGTGCACACATGCTAATGTTTGTACAAAAACATACCTGTCAGTCCCTAGGCTATGCACTACAGTTAACTGCTCCAAAATGGGACATACAACTATTCTACTCTGGGTAAGCACAAAAGTTGTGTATAAGGCAAAATGGCAGCCCTTAAATTTCATAGGGTTTATATGATCCAGAATACAACAGTATCACACTTACTAGGTACAGGACCATGGACTCTGGCCACACTTGACGTACCTATGAAAAGGAGAGGGAGAGGTATTGTCAGCAATACCAATTGTTGCAGTGTTACAATGGGATGTACGTATATCGACATGTGCAGTAGCTAATGTGATACTGGCTATATTGTTGACATTCTGACTATGTGTGCACAACTGTGGGTAAAAGCCAGTCCCCCCACTGCAGATAGACCTGACACCCATGTACTGGTCTGTAGAGCCTGCCACAATGACTGAAACAGTATTATACTGGTGAACACAGTAAGCTTATCTGGATGCTCCTCTGTTGTGGATGTTGTGGCACCCACCTCCAGGATGTATGGCATGATGGATGCCTGGGAGCTGTTGGTTGAACCTAGGTTCACCAAGAATTCCTGTGCGGCCAGGAGTGGTTATTCTGTTGTAGGTCCTCCATGGGTGGCAGCACAATCCTTGCAAAAGCAGCTGCCCTTTGATGTGCGGCATTGAGCATATCTGTGGCCCAATGTCAGACCTGCTCATAGGTCCTGTCCTGTTGGCCAATCTCATTAACAGCCCTCACAAGGTCACTCCACAGTGCTGCCCACTGCTCATGATTGTGGCATCCCCTTGAAAGCAGGATGTGATGGTGGAGTCTGAGGACATCCACAATAGCATTATTTTCCACTGATCAAAATGGCAGATGTCTCCATCAGTACATCTTTCCTGCAAGACAACAAGAGGGAAACACATTACAAGATCAGATATGTGGATGCCCACTATGTACATACCCTACACACTCATATAGTCCTGCACTATCCATTGCTCCATCACATTGCATACTCCACAGTCTGGCAACACACTACATGTGTGGCTATCACCAAGATAGTAGTGATACTGGGTAATGTCCCTGTGTGCTGTGACAGACCCCAATGTATGTCTCTACAAACTTCACTGCAGTGTGCTGTGGTGGATCCCCTATGTGCAAATCCACAATAATATGGCATACGGTCACTGTCAGACAAATAGCAGTGTGCTACTACAACAACTATATGGGGACAGTCCAGCAACACCATTGTGTCACAATGACAGACAGCAATGCACACGTTCTGTAGTATATGTTCCCTGTAGGCATCATACCACTCAACCATGCAGATGTTTGCTGAATAACACCTTCTTTGCCCCATAGATGTGGTCTTTTTTGCACAAACCTGTGGATGTCTGAGAAATGGTTGTCAAATCATTGCTGGTTACTGTCAGAATATTAAAACAGAATGTAACTGTCTCCCATCAGACCCCTCAGAAAACACTTATGCTACAGTAACATCTGTTAGTCTCTTCACATACTTTGTATGACCAATATGTATACTCTGTCACTGAGTTTAGGCCTTTATCACCCACTAATTATCACTTAGTCCTGATTTCTTACTGAAGGGGGTTGAAAGGTATGTTAGGCATAGCTGTCAACTGGACAGGGATGAATGTTCACAACACAGGGACTAAGCCAGAGTGCATCAGGGACATTCAGGGACACTTTTACAATGTTAGTATTAGTTATGTGTGACACTAACAGATTGAGAGTAGGTGAATTGCAGTACATCATTTGATTTTATAGGAGTGTACAGCCTTAGTTAGTGTCACTATGTCTTATGTGTAATCCACTGTCTTTACTATAACAGCTAACTGTTGTAGGAGGGATTGACTGGGACAGTGCAAAGATGTGATTCAAACAGGGACAGTTGAGAGACATGGCTTTAGGTGCTTGACAGTAGAATATCACTGACATGTCGATATCACAGATCTAATACAAGCCAACTGTTTTAATCCCTATTCCACACAACTCCATCCTTCCATCTGCCTCCCGTTCTATGGGGAAGTCTGGTAAATACCTGGTAGATTGATGTATTCCTTTGAAGCATTCCTCTACAAATGCTGTGCACATATGCTGTCTGTGTGAGTAAGACCACATACAGACCTGTTCCCATAAGCAGATGCTTGCCTTTTGTAGGTAATGCTCATTAACAGGTAATTGCATCTGCACCAATCTCTGGCTCAGAATAGCTAATTGCATCCAAAACATATGAATTGCACTATCATTGGCCAATGACATGGCACCACAGTACAATATATAATGCCTTCATGTAGGCCTTGGCCCCTTTCTTAGTTTTTGGACATTACTGAGGTGTGGAGACAGCATCACAGAGGGTAAACACAAATACTTTCCAATGTAGAGCTGTATGAAGTGTGTGCACAATTCTGCCTCATATGTTTGGGCAGTGTCCCATGACACTGTTGTCCTTTGGCAGTTCACTGGCAAACAATGTGGGTTGAGGTCAGTAAGGGTGGAGAGAGACATGTGACTGTCGCACTTCATACCCATCAGCATTTACATGCTAATGCAGAAGCTGCTATTCTATATACTTACTCATTATCTTTGTAGGGGCAAACTGTGCACATGTTTTTTATCTCTGGGCCTTTGCCCCCCTTTATGTATAAATGTGTACAGATCACCTGTGGTAGGGGATTGGGAGGTATGGTTAGTCTGTAGAAGCTACATTAACATTTAGCTGTGTATGCTCCAGACTGCAGCTGCTGCATGCTAGGACACATGGGGTGGGGGAAGTATGAACACATTGGAGGCCAGCAAGCTGTATGTGTAACTATGGCAGCAGTTTCAGCCTTGTTGTTACAACACAGCCAGGGTAAGGGCACCCTTTACAGTCCAATCGAGGCATGTGTGTAAGGGACATCTTTTATGCAACAATGCCAACAGCAGAGTAGTAGGTGACATATAGGTAGGCTGCACAAATATGTGCAGTGTATCCCTACCTGCAAGCCTTTGACTTGCAATACTGTGTGGCAGATAATTAGTAACCTATGGGGAATAAAATTGCATGACTCAGTCATTACTTGCTGTCTTCACAACAATGTAATAGAAGTTCAACACACTGGATTCAAACCCAGGACTGTGTGTGGCAAAATATACTGCATGCAAGGTATTTAAAAGATTGAGCTACTGAGTCAGTGCTGCAGCAGGTGTATTTGGCAGATATATTTGCAGACATATAGCTGTGATATGCCTGCATCCATCAGTATGTGCATGGTTTTCACAGGCAGTTGTTCTGCAGCAGGGTCCCAGATGAAGATATGTGTTGTGCCACTGATACCTTAGCAGGTGTTTTTAAAGATGTTGCAGATAAAATGGAACATTTACCTATCATAGGCCTCATGTACTGCCATTTGTATTCATTTGGCTGTCTACATGTGTATTTTTGCATCAGTGTCCCAGGTACACTCCCATTTTTCCCATTGGGTTAAATTTCAGTCTGTCAGTGTCAATCAGTATGTTTTTCCGTAAACATCTGTTTTCATTAAGGTCTGTGTGGTGTAGTGGGTTAGTGCAGGCTATAGTTGACAGGGGCCTGGTTCGATGTGTGGCAGAGGCAATTATTTTGTACACATGCCTATCACTGTAAGAAACATATAAGACCATTAAAGCACATTTAAGCGAGTTTGCACGACATGCCCCATTGTGACACTCTGCTTACCTCCATGCAAACCCATGCTAAAAGTTTAAAAAGAAAAGTAAAAGGGGGTGATAGGACAGTGGTGAAATGGGGCAAGCAGGGGGTAAAACATAGTGAAAAGCAGGTAGCGATGTGCAGGAAGGGTGTAGGAAGGAACCATAGCTTTCCATTTCTTGTACAGCAACAGCTGTGAATTTTTATTGATTTTATGGATGAATTTGGACTCTCAAACCCTAGAGAGTGGTGTGAGGACAACATAGATGTGTTGTCAAGCCAATTGTACCAGATTGGGTGTGTCCAGTGGACATGTGTGAAATAGAGAGCTAAGTATGGAGCGATATTTTTTGTGGGATAGGTGCCCATTTTTTTTTAAGGAGAGAGTGGAATGTTGGGGAAGGGATATATGTTGGGAGGTAAGTTGGGTAGGAGAGGATGCAATTGCAGATAGACAAGACAGCAGACAGGGACAGTGTGTGACACATGAGGGGGTAAATACCTTGGATGGGGAGGGTGTTAGGGAATCTGAGGAGCATGTGCCTTCAGACAGCAGCAGCAGGACTGAGATCCGCACACATGGGCAGTCCACACTGCTCTTTCACTTTCCCGAAGGTGGCTGTGCTGCAGGCTGGGTGCCAGGGCCAGCCGGCCTCACCATGTTGTCCAGTCTGCCCTCAATCCAGTGCAGGTGTTGTTCATAGCTCTTATGAACTATCCCACACACCATAGCCAGTAGTTGATCTTGGGTGACTACCACACCTCCAACACTGCTCGGGGGGGGGCATTCCCTGAGGCAGTTCCACCTGAAGGATGTGCAGGGCCAGTGGAGGTGGCACCACCAGCCTGGGTCCCAGATGCCCTGATGCCAGTCACACTGCCGGCTGAAGTAGGGTAGGCAGATTAGCAGGAACCATCCTACCCTGTCATGCTTGGTGATGGAGCAATGTGTATAGGTTAGTCATGAATAAAACAATTTGTTAGTAATAACAGCATGCCAGAACATTGGAATTAACCCAATCACATTTCAATGCATATTATATGGAACACAACAATATTTAAAATAACAGTCAGTACAGTAACAGCATGCCAGTAACAGCTACAACATAAGGCCAACAACATAAGTAATTCAACAAGATATGTTAATATGCAACCATTATAATACACAACAATAATAAAACACATGCCCCATAATAAGGTTTAATGTAACAACAGATGTTAGTAGTAAACCATAACCAATGGATAACAATAATAAATAAATGAAGATAAGGGGTGGGGAGAGAGAGAAATAAACAGTTCATTAATATCATTATAGTCAATTTCATGGAGAACAGTACTGCTATCTACTCTACAGGTCTGTCCTATCTGTATGTTTACAAGTGGACTATAGCTGCTGTAGCACATAGATACTTCTCAAGCTATCCGCATGGGGCAGTATGGGCCAAGGCGTAACAACTGCGAGTAGCAAGCTACATGGAACACTTGAACATCAGGTGGACCTATATAACTACTAAGGTGTACTGTTGGCTGATGTAGTGATACATTCATGGTTAGCTACTCATGTCAATGTTAAATTTGTGACATAGGGATTACACACTAATTACATTCCATGACAGCATGACATTTGAGAGACGTGTGTGTGTACAGTACAAAAAATATACTACTACCATGCCTTGCTTGACAGGCACATCAGTTATTGTAAAGCAGGTGTTGCAATACAGCTATAATTCCACAGTTATTGCAGTAGAAACTTTATTTCATTTACTTTATCAAGGTTAATGCTTTATTCTTTCCTGCTTATTGCTATACAGCTGGCAGTAGTCACTTATTGCAGTACAGGTCTATGTCCACATTCATTGCAATACATTATTTACTGTATATACCTAATGGCAGTTCATGCTTTACTCTTTCTTGCTTATATGACTATAGATTGCAAAATGCATCTGTACTCACCATACTCACGGTGCAACCTGTCCAAGTGCCCAGCATGTGCCGCAACATTGCGAGCTCTCTGCTCTGCAGCTGTAGGGAGAGAAGCACACCATTATGCATACCTATCAGAAATTCAGTTTAGGTATTGGTGAAATAATTATAACAGTACTTACAAACTTTTGGGGCATTCCCTGCCCAGGCATCTTAGACCCAGATGGCCAAGAGATCCTCCTTCTGATGGATCAGGTCATCATAGTAGTGACAGACCTGCTCACTTGTGCAGAGGATACCTGTATCACTGGTGAGCTGACATGCCAGTCGGTCCTAGGCCTCCACCTTGCACTTCAAGCCCTGGAATTCACCCTACAGCAGCTGGTCATCATGATCTTTTACTAGGAGTCCAACCATAACCCTGGACTCCTGAATGCCCCACCACTGCACTCAGAAGTGAGCACCCTTTCCAACTCCAGCCACAGTTACTGCACAGTTCAAACTCCAACAGAATATGCTATATTCCCACCTAGAGAGCTTAATATAGCCTGTCTTCCTGCCCTTACACACCACTGGGCAATATTTAAAACTGCAGCACGTCGCTTAGCAGCATGAAAACCAGAACAGCTCAACTGAGCAGTGCTTAAACTGGAATGCTTAGCAGTGTACAAACCAGTTAAGCACAGCTGAGCAATGCCAAGCAGTGCTAAAATGTATTTTGTTAAAGCAGTGCTTACCAAGGCTTAGGACTTCTTAGCAGAGCTTAGCTGAGTGCACCAGATCAGGATTTAAAAATAATTACTATAATTTGTATTTGAAAAATAAATACCTAATATCCCTTCCAGGTATTCTAACCCTGTACTTACTGCACATAAGGCCATAACTCTACCCATTTGGCTATGTGGAATGCTGTTATACATTTACATATACCTCTGAGCTACCTTTCAACTCTGCTGAGCACCACTTCATGCCATGCAAACCCACTCAGCTATGCTTAAACTTGACCTTTAACTAAATAATTAAATACATCTGGTTTCTATTTTTAGATGTCTGGTGTCTCGGCACTGCTTAGCATTGCTGCGCTCCATGCCGCTCAAACATGATTTTTATAAAAATTTTAAAAAAAGTAAATTACAATGATACAATACAATTGGACAGTGCAGGGAGTGTGTTACTCATCTGCGAACACAGTTACTACCACACTTCCTATCCTGATTCAATAACCATGTCCCATGGCTCTCCCTCTGCAAAGTGCCATGATTATTATGCATGGCGCACTGCCAAGGGGCAACCATATACATGAACATGGTAACATTTCATGTAGGCTCTACACTATGCCTACACAGATTTTATTAAATCTAGGGGAATGTCTTTACATTACACATTGAGTTTTATGTCATTTTTTTAATAACTCCCGCTGCTTGAATATCAATTAATCACTTAATTAATTATATCTCTTTGTTTACCAGGAAGTTCCGACAGGGATTTATTCCATTTTCAGTGGAGGCCCAGGTAGAAAAGCTTATTAGACAAGTACACTTAAAGAGAAAAGATACATTTTGTAAAATACATTGAGCTTACATGGAAACACAATGATATGAATATGTCTAGAACACATTATATAACATACAGGAGTCTATAAATTTAAGGAAATACATTTTTTTTCATTAGGTAGTTGGTTACACAGAAACTGCACAGCTAGAGAGTGGATGTACTATGTAATGTGCTTATCAGTTGGAAGTACAGAGAAGGTCAGCAAAGGCAGCCAGGGATTTAGGAGGAGGTAGAACTTAAGAGAATAAGTAGTTACATAAAACATTAGGTAGACTGAGGTAGAGGGCTTTGGATAGACCTATATTAAAGAAAATAGAGGTAGTGGTTAGTTACCTGGGAAATTGAAGTTTTGGAGGAGAGAAAATAGAAGGTGAAGTGGCAGTCTGTAGAAAAATAGTGTGAATGACAGCTGTGGGAGAATATATAGTGAGATTTCTTGGTAACAGAGATACAAAGTTACATGCAAACGATTAGGGTATAAAAAAAAAGTAAAGGGGGTATAACTTTGATGGCTGAGTTTATGTTTAGTATGGGAGACAGCATTAGCCTGGGGTAGTACATGAGCACAACCAATTATTTAGCAGGTGTTTCTTTAGTGATGTTTTGAAGCCATGCAGTGTGTCTACCTTACTTATGGGGGGATTTCATTCCAGAGTTTTGCTACCTGGTTATTTGATTTTGTGATGAATAGTAAGTCTTGATTAATGGTATAGGGTTTCAATATTCCTTTTAGAGCTGAACATTTTTTAGGGGGTTTATTAGTTTATGGGCTGTAATAAATTGATGGTAGTTGTGTTTTTAAGTTCTAGCCATTTAAGACTTTTTAATTATTATGCAGATTTTTTGAGGATTATTTTTAACTGCGGTGGTGGTGCTGCAGTAGCGTTGTCGCCCCACAATAACACGTTGTCCTGTTCGATTCTCAGCTAGAGCATCTTCTGTGTGGAGACATGCGTGAATGAGCGTACCTTCGTTGAAGGTTTTGCATCACATAAAAATCTACTGCCAATCATTAGTGGACTGGAGTTCCGCTGTGGCGACCCCTAAAGCCAAAAGACACAACAAAAAATTTGTTGCAAATTCTACATTTTTATTGTAAGCTGTCTGTAGTTTATTTTTGAAGGTTAAGATTTGTAAAGATGGGTGAGGGATAAAGTAGGGAAGGCAATAGGTATGTTTGTGCTGTTTTTTTCCTGGAGTTAAAAGTGAAGAATTTCCTAGCCTTGTAGAGGGACCCTGGTTTCCAGTTTTTTTCTTGATGGCTATATGAGTAGGTGTTGGTCATATCTGTGATTATCATTTAGTATTACTCCATGGAGGTTTGCCTGTTTGACATATTCTGCTTTCCTTTTGTTGGCTGATAGGATATTGAAAAGACTGTTTTTGGTCTGA
Organism: Protopterus annectens; assembly: GCF_019279795.1. Lineage (NCBI taxonomy): Eukaryota > Metazoa > Chordata > Ceratodontiformes > Protopteridae > Protopterus > Protopterus annectens. Next base: position 1,809,448,428 of record NC_056732.1, read on the forward strand.
GACCACCTCCAACATGACAGAATCATACTCTGTTTTTTTCATTATTAATGTAAACGTGGAAATACTTCCTCTTTCTTCATAACATTTGTAAACACTCCTTAAGAACTCTATCTCTAAACATCCCATTAGCAAATCATGTCAGCTTGAAGGTGCCTTAGTTTTCTGTATGTACCTTTGTACCAGTACTTCAGAAATTAAACTTTAAAAACAGTGACAAGCATACTCTTACAGGATACACAGGAACTCTGCTTTACTGATTCATAGGTTCATAGGAAGGTACTAGGCTATTAGCCCTAGGGCCTATATAAGCCTAGCCAAAAAGGTACCCTGGCTTTCACCACCCAAGAAAATTATTTTCCTATGCCCCTGTCGAGCAGAGCCACAGAAGTGATCCCTGGGGTGAATTTCCTATTTCCCATTCAATCATCAAGATTTTTCTTGAAGCATGCTAATAAGGAGCTCTGTTTGACATAGATAGGTAGTCTGTTCCAGAGTATGGGAAGTATCTGGGACAGGAATCTATCCCTCCAGCATGTTCTGTTTATTGTGGTGACAAGGTTTAGGTCCCTAGAGAGTGTAGCTCAGAGGGATTGTGATTTCTTTAAGTGGAGCATGTCCAACAGCTCTGGGTTTGACATAGCCTTGTATGTTAGGCAGAGATCATCTCAGAGTAGGCGATATGCGACGGAGTAAAGCTAGAGTTTTTTGAGACGGTCTGCATAGGGCATCTTTTTGAGGCCAGTAATCCTCTTTGTGAGGTATTTCTGTGGCCTTTTCAGTTGTTGTAGATGTCTTGTGAGGTACATACCAAAAGGGGCGTTGTACTCTATAATGGGTCTAATGAGGGATGAGTAGAGGGGAACAATGACCTCTTTTTTCCTGGATGAGAGACCTTTTGTGATGAGGTGAGTCATGTGGAAGGATTTCCTGACCACTGTGGCGATGTGATTATCAAAAGAGAGATTATTGACCACCTGTGTCCCAAGGTCTCTTATCACACTTTCAGCATTAAGTAGACTACCACTTATGAGGTAGTTCATGGGTACAGAGTTTTTACCAAAGGGGATGACAATACACTTTTTGGCATTGAGCTACAGGCCATGGCTTTGACACCAGGCATCTGTCTCAGTGAGGCCCTTTTGTAGTATGTCCACATAGTTAGGAGTTTTGATTATGGCTCCTAGTTTGCAGTCATCTGCAAACGTTGTTAGCCAAAGACCTTCTGTGTTAGCCTGTACTTCAGAGAAATAGATACCAAACAGGAGAGGACCCAGGACTGAACCCTGTGGTACTCCACTTGTCACTGGTCTGAAGTTGGATTTGGAGTCTGCTACTTTCACAGTGTGGGTTCTGTCCATGAGCAAGTTGGCAACCCAATCTTGTGACATAGGGATTTATACTTAGTTTAGTGAGCTTATCTATAATTCTAGAGTGGGGGATGGTGTTGAAAGCCTTGGCAAGATCTAGATAAGCTGTGTGAAACACCTTACCCTCATCTATGGCTTTGGTGACTGCTTCAAAGAAGTCAGGTTTAGGAGACATGATCTGCTTTTTACAAACCTAAACTGGGTAGGGTCCAGAGTTTGGAGATTACCAATGTCTTTGTTTATGAGTTCCATGATGATACGTTCCCTGGCCTTGCAGACTATGCTTGTCAGGCTAATGGGGCGGTAGTTCCCGGGGTCAGTCGTGGCTCCCCCTTTGTGGAAAGGGATAAACGTCATGGTGCGCCATTCAGTGGGCAAAAAGCCTGAGGAGAGGCTATGATTGAACATGGTACTTAGGCAGGGTGCCAGTTCATTCTGTAGTTCATGTAGAACGCAGCCTGGGATATTGTCAGTTCCCATGGATGCTGTGTTCTTGGCTTTGGAGAGTGTGTTTTTACCTGTGCAGCTGTGATTACAGGAAATTTGCATTCTTCTGGTATAGAGATGGGCTCTTTAGGGGGTGAGAGGGGGTTAAAGTTAACACTGAACCTATCTGCCAGGATGTTGGCAATATCAGTTGGTTCTGTATATTTAGTGCCATTGTGCTGTAACTCAGAGCAGATCTGAGTGTTGCCATTGAGATTCTTGACATAGCTATAGAATGTTTTGTGGTTGTCTTTAGAGTCAGTGGCAATTTTGTTTTCGTAACTAGCTTTGGAGGATTTTATGAGGGATCTGAGCTTCTTACTGAGGTTGACCAGGGAGTTCATCCAGTCATGTGATTTTACTCTTTTTTGCAACAGTTTCTTTCATCTGTTGTAGAGTTTGTTTATGGCAGAGGACCACCAGATTGGCTTCCTTTTTTTGGAGGATAGCATCTTGGTTCCATTAGGGATTGCATGATCCATGCACTCGTGTAAGTGCTTATAAAGTGCATTTGTGTAGGATTCAGCAGTCGTACCTCTATTGTCCGTCTGCATGGGTGTCATGAAGTTTGCCACTTCTGTCTTAAGAAGTGTGAAGTTGGCTTTGGAGAAGATTTTTACAGTGGTTTCCCTAATTGGGGGTGGGAGCGGGATGTGGATGTCTAGGGTGATTAGCTTGTGGTCAGATCTGACCAACGAGGAATTGACCTCTGGTGTGGAACACTGGTTGCCCATGTTGGTAATGACCAGGTCTAGGTTATTGCTGCCCCTGGTGGGGGTGTGAATAAGTTGATCCAAGGTGTTGGAATTTATGAATTCTAGAAAACATTGAGCAAAAGAGTTGGTACATGAGTAGTTTTCCCAGTTAATGGTGGGATAGTTGAAATCGCCCATTATTAAGGTGTTGGGTTGTACCCTAATAGTTTCCAGTGTATCAAGAAATGAGGAGTGGAAATGCTGGGGCATGGTGGTAGGTCTGTAGCAAGCTACAATTTGGATTGCAGTCTTGCCCAGAGTTAGTTGCACTTGGATAATCTTGGATGCATTATGCTGTGCAACTAGCCTGGAGGTGTGGATATCCTTAATGAATATGGGCACGCCTTCACCTTTAGTACTTCGTTCCGGGTTAGGTGGCCGAAAGGTGTGGTATGAATTATAGCCTGGTAATGCAGGGGTGCTCTCTGGAGCTTTGAACCAGGTCTCTGTCACTGCACAGATGTTGATGTTCTCCATTTTAAGGAGTGCCTCAAGTGAGTGCATTTTGAGGTTTAGACGTCTAGCATTGAGTAGCATTACCCTCAGATTTTGCTTGCTTGTACCTGTTATGGTTGTGAATTTGTCATTTGAACTATGCCTAAAAAAGGCACTATAGGGGTGGCAAGAGCCTTTGCCAGTATCCGGAATCCCAAGGGTGACAGGTGCAGGCCATCTCTGGCAAAGCATCGTAGTCTGTCTGTTAGAAAAATATGTACTAATGTATATGTTTAAGTGCTTATTAGAAGCTAAAAGGATTAACACATTTCATTCTATTTTATGTATAGCTTAATTCTGTATGAAATTATAAGATGCTTTTTCAAACCGCAGTATGCTTTCTGAAATTGCAAGATGCTGTCTGACCTAGTATTTGCTAGCACAGCAAAATTCATGTTTATGCCTTTTGGAAATTTACTGAGAAGCAGGTGATTATCTGCTAGGTCAGGAAAATGAATGAATAGTGAATGAATAGAACAATACTGTTTTCTATAACGTGACTGAATATGAACAATCAGCTCTGTTCGTGTTATAAGAACATGCACAACTGCGGAAAAGAAGAGATACATCAAACAAAGACTGCTTGAAGAAATGAACTGTAATCTGTACTTGCTTTGTGCTCGAATTAGCCGTAGTACCTTGAATGGTAACATTGCATAGTGAGACGTTGTATCTGACCGGTGGTCATTAAGGTCACATTGTTTTTCTTAGGAAGTTTTTTTTGTAAACTTAATATGCCAGCAGAAAGTCATGGACAAACAGCTGCTGTGAAATAATATTGAAAGAACTTGTGATTTATTACGTCAGCTTAGTAGGCAATACCTTGTAAGAAATGTATAAGAATAGCTTCACTTCCTGATTCTAGTTAGACAAACTCTGTATTAGCACGTTTTTATCTCCTTGCTGCAAGATTAAAGTGCCTTAACCTGAACCTGCCATGTGTTGATCATTTTGAAGTTATTTTGCCTTTGACACTGTCGATCATGTCATCCCAGGCAGACAAATACTGGATCTCCTTTGAATGACACCAGAAGCTTAGCCAATTGTTGAAGTCAATCATTTTGTCCTTGTACTGTGGTATCATTCTGGGTGATGGCAGGATGCTATGCAGGGCTAGGGTCATACCTGCCTGGGCTACAAGATCAGAGAGCTCCTCCATGTCTCTTTTCATGTAGTCCAGGGAGGTACGTCTCAGGTCATTCACACCAACATTGACAATGACAGTGTCATATTTGTACTTGTGGAGTGACCTGATTGCATGCGTTATGTGGTGGATCCTGGCACTTGACAGGCAGCTGATAGTAACTTTCTCCTTGTTTAGCCTGGTGAGTGGAACATCAGTGTGCCTGACTATAGAGTCACCTATGACTAGAGTGTTGGGTACGTTGTTATGTCTTATGGGCTGTGGTTGAGTGGCACACTGAGTTTGTAGGCTATGTGTCATTTGGGTTGGGTTGTATTGGGGGAGTGGAGTTTGCTTGCATTTCTGCTTTGGAGGTCCCTGATGCTTGGGCAGGTTTTTATTGAGAGCCTCCACAAATGTGTGTGTTTTGTGTTTCTATGTGTGTGTTTTGGTGGTGTAGGTTTTGAGAGACTATGTGATGAGTGTGGTGTGGTGCAAGTGTTTATCTTCTCCTCTTAACTGTCTAGTCCAGTCTTGGGTGAAGAGAGCTTTGCTTCCAGTTTGGCTATATAAGTGCATCTCTCACAGGTTGTAGTGTTGGATGGTAGGAGGAGAGGGTTGTCTGTGTACATGAGGCAATTGCTGCATTGCACCAAGATGCCCAGATTCATCAGGTAGACAGAAGAAATCACCGGGAGCTGACCCTTAGACATGCCTGGATAGGTCCTTATTTATTAAGCACTAAAAACTGCTTTCCTCTAGACAAGTGAGGAAAGTTGAGTGCTGTAGTAATTTACAGCTTATTTAGTGCTTACAATGAGTTCTGAACAAGTGCTGAGTTCAAAGAAACAGATTTGAGTGCTTAAACTAGAAAACTGGCTAGTTCTAAGAAACAAAATTAAGCTAGAAGGCTTCCCTCCAACACAGAAAGGCTTGGGGGCTTAGAAGCCTACAAACAGTCTAGACCACTTACAGGAAAGGCAGGAAACAAGCTTTTTTTTTTCTTTCCCAGAAGCTCTCTTTGTACACAGTAGGAGTGCCTGAAATCAGAATATGATCTCACTGCACTCAGTTGAGTGAGCAAATGAGATGGGCCCAGAAGGAGTATCCAAACACAAATTTACAAGAGGGGCGGGCAGTTTCAAAGCCACCAAGATTAACACCAAAACAAAACCAGGGAGGGTGGGTAGGGAACTAACTGAAAAATCAGTCAAAACTTCCAGTTCAGTTAATATTCAATGCAACACAATGGCTATACTCTGGTAGGAAGCAATGGTTGCAGATAAAGCCTACACAGTAATGAACTGTTTTATATTCAGTAAGTGGCTCTTGTATGGTGTATAGAGCCATGTAAGCACAGTAAACATCATGCCGTGCTAATTACAACATTAGCAGCTGAATTGTATGCTAATCAACCAATCCAAGATGGAGGAGTTATTCAAGAATCGTATGCTGAATGGTATGGCCTCTAGCTGAATGCCAAAAAATGCATCATCAGCCCTTTTGGGGAGAGTGACGTCCCCACATATTAACAATTAATACCAGTGTCCTAAGCACACAATCAGTTGTGAGGGATTTGGGCACCCAGGTTGATAGCAACCTGACTTTTGACCACCATGTTGCTTCCATTGTACAGAAAGCTTTTACATGGCCCACCTCATAAGTAAGGGTACCTCATCCACGAATAAGGCCAATTATTGAGTACAACACCCCCCCCTTTGGCATGTACCTTGCAAAACACATGCAGCAGCTGAAAAGACCACAGAGGTTCCTCACCAGAAAAATCCAGGGCCTCAGACATCTACCCTACACAGATCGGCTAAAAGCCCTGTCCCTCTACTCAGTTTCATACAGACTCCTCAGAGGTGACCTCTGTCTGGCATAAAAAGCTATTTCAGACCCCGCCTTGATGGGATTGCTGCACATCTGCAAGTCAAGCTCCACTCGAGTAACCCACATGCGTGACCTCAACCTGGTCTGTGACATCAATAGGACTTGTTGGTGGGACAGATTTGTGTCCCAGAGACTCCCTATCCATGTCAAGCAGAGTACCTCATTATCCCTTTTCTTGCACATCATGGATAACTGGATGGGAAATGGAAAATACGGCCTTGTGATTCCACCTATGTACCTGCTAGACAGGGGCTTTGAGTGCTGACTTGTCTATACATGGGCTAAACTTTTGGCTAGGTTTATAAGGGCCTCAGGGCCAATAGCCTAGTAACTTCCTATGATCCTATAAAGAAGCTATAAAGCAATCGTGTAGGCTCAGTGTTGGTTTTCCCTGCAAATTCCAAAATCTACTGAAATACAGCCAAGGAAACTACTGTATATGGAAACAATGTTAGGGGCTGCTGTTGCTCTTATACATGTGTATGTGCAACAGGTCCACGTCCATCCTGCTGCTGCTGCTAATACACCTCAGCCAAGAAGGTGAAGGGGGTTTAGGCCCTGTTTAGCTTTTTATGGTCTCCATGAGGTAGAAATTGTAGAGTGCTACAGGGTGGATAGAAACACACTAAGGCAACTCTGCAACCTCTATCGTCCTCAACTGAGAGGAAGGGCAAACCGAGGGGATGCAATACCTGTGAACACTAAGGTATGTGTAGCACTTAAAATATTATCTACAGGAACCTTCAAGAGACCAACAGTGGATATGCTGGGGGTGTCACAGGCATCAATAACTAGGATCCTACATCAATTCCTGAATGGTATGCTTCAACATGCCAGTCACTACATACATTTCCCCCATACACCTGAGTACAGAGCTACAACTTTTTTTTTGCCCTGTAGAACACTTCCCCATAGTCCAAGGTGCCACAAATTTCATGCACATTGAACATTGAAATCAAAGTACCACCCAGGGAACAGGGAAAGGTGTACATAACCAGAAAGGACTTCCACTCCATTAACTGTCAGGTCATGTGTAACACTAAGGGAATCATCCTGAATGTGTGTGCTGGCAACCCAAGTAGTTACCATGATTCCCATATCTGGCACAACTCTCAGCTGTATCAGATGTTTTCTATGGGGATATCCCATAGGGTCATTTAATGGGGGATGCAGGTTATGCACTCAAGCTGTGGCTGATGATGCCCATCAGAAATGTACACACACACACACACACACACACACACACACACACACCAAAGACTGCTATAATGAGGCACATGCTCAAACAAGAAATATCATAAAGTGTGTGTTTGGGTTGCTGAAGTCACAGTTCTGGTGCCTAGATACATCATGGGGAGTCCTGCAGTACAATCACTGTACTTGTGCTGAAATGTTCACTGTCTGTGCCATCCTTCACAACATTATTCTGAGAAAACATCCACAGTAGGAACACCAAAGTGAATGAGCACACACACCTATGCCCCTGGCAAGGACACCATAGCCACACACACAGGTGAGGAATCAGATGGGGAACCACCAGCCTCTGTGGATGTAGGTAGACACAGACATGCACAATATGCCCTTGGCCTGGTCAAGAGGCAATGGATAGCATACATGTTCACCACCTAAAGGAGTGAAATCTTTATCCTATGCTCATACATACAGTAACATTGAAGCTAGGCAATGCTGACAACCTTTACATACCCGTGTAATTGTACTACTAACATCACACAGACTCATCCCCAAATTAAAACACTTGTAACTGCTGGACTATCAAGGTAAGTATTAAACCTGAAATAGGAAAATAAATGGCTAAGAACACAAATAAATGGAATATCCTTGCATACTGTTAGTTGCTAATGTAACTAAGTAGAAGGTGGGTGAGTTTTACAGCAATGACATCAATATGTGACAGCATTGACTTATGTCAATAGATGTGTTCTCTATCAACTAAAAGGCTTCATGCATCAAAGATACACACAATACAAAAACTCACAAGAAAGCAGTAACATTTTCAAAAGAGCTTCACAAACACATATAATAGAATGACTACACAATTTCATGGGCACACCTCTCCAAACACAACTTTTGCTGTGGCAACACAAATGGTACTTGGCTCCCCCACCCCCAAAACAAACAGGCAAATGACAGTTTGTAGACAGCAAGAGGAATATCACATAATTCAATTGTTATATATGCTTTCAACACAATTCTCACAAAATATGTCCACATTTACAACAGAAAAGTCAATTTTATATTATTGCCAGCAACCTTTCACTATGCCCAGCACTCCCCTAGAGGTGTCTATGGGCCATCATAGAAGCATAACACCCCTGTGTCATTGTCAATATATTATATTACATTTCCCCAAAATAACATTGAAGAATGTAAGATAATCACTTTTAACAAACACATTTGCAATGAAAGTTAATTAAGGGCTGTCTTTCTGAGAAAGTAAATACCTGACAAAAATGTCTATGCCAACAGTGAACTATAAGAAGTGCATACAGATAAAAGTTCCAGTTTCTAAAGCAGATACATATATATATATATATATATATATATATATATATACATATATATATATATATAGATATATATATATATATATATACATAAATGTCTTTGTAACATGTTAAAAAATCTAGCATGTACTTGAAAAATACAAGCATACCTTAGTAAGTTTGGAACCCTTCTGTGCAGATCAATTAAAATGAAAAGTAATCTTCTGGGTTCTCCCAGTACACAAGTCTCCTCACCTTCAAGTTCCCTAGCTATATTTTTACCTTTTTATGGTATAGATAAACACCACATAAATAGCAGCAAACCCATTGTCCATCGACACATTAGCTACAAAGCTAAACTCAACTCCAGCTCCTTCACCACCTCCCTACAAAAAATAAACTGGTCACCCCTAAAATACCTCATCCTAGATGAAGCAGTCCACTACTTTAACAGCACTTTCCTCAACATCCTTAACTCCCATGCCCTCCAAAGATGCACCAAAATCCAAACTAAAAAACCCCCCTAGCTACAAAAAAACCACCAAAGACCTTATGAAATCAAGGGATAAAATATGGGAACAATGGCGCACAACCAAAACCCCCTCAGATAAGCAACTATTCCTTGAACTACGTAACAAAGTCAAAAAGCAAGTAAAAGCAGACAAAGCCCTTTTCTATCAGACATACATAAAAAACCTCCAAAAACAACCCAAAGCAATTCTGGTCCACAATTAACTCTATCCTCTGCCCAGGGAAGGTAAACACCAACCACCCCTCTTCTCCACCTGTAGCATAGCTGACTCAACAAACATTTTACAGAGACCGTTCTATCCCTAACTAAAAAACACTTCCCTACATCAACACCCCCCACACCCAAACCAACTCCACCCCTCCCTCCCTTCTTCCTTTCCACAGTATCCACCTCCAACATGAAAAAATCTACTGACAAAACTTAAACCCACAAGACTAGCAGCTGACAACCTGCCCACAGAATACCTAAAAATAGCAGCTGATGCTTTAGCTTATCCCATCTCCATATTAATCAACTGCTCCATATCTGAGTCCTGTGTGCCAACCTTATGGAAAATATCCCACATCATACCCCTACACAAAGGCGGCCCCTCAACAGACATCTGCAGCTACCACCTCATTGCCATCCTCTCGCCTCTCTCCAAGATACTCGCAAAATGTAACAACTCACCGATCTCCAATTATCTCCTAGACAATAATCTCCTCTCCTACACACAGCATGGTTTCAAACCACACCATAGCACCACAACTGCTCTGCTCTCCTTCACTAACACCATTCTCCAACATAAAAATAATGGCCTTTTCTCCTCTGCTGTATTTCTTGACCTATCAAAGGCTTTTGATATTGTATCACATGATCTTCTACTCTCTGCACTCTCCAACCTCTCTTTTTCCATACCCCATCAGTTGGTTCCACAGCTGTCTACACGGCCGCCAGCAGTCAGTTGTCTGGCACAACAATCTATCCCCTTGTCTCCATGTTAATCTCAGGGTTCCCCAAGGCTCCATCCTTGGCCCCTTGCTTTTCTCTATTTTACCAATGACCTGCACACCACCAAACATGCCTCCCTCATACAGTATGCAGATGATGCCACTCTCATCTGCTCAGCTCCAACTCTAACAAAACTACAACAGATCGCTCAAGCATCTTTCTCTTCTGTTGAAAGTTGGCTATTAAATGCTCAACTCCTCCTCACCCCAAATAAGACCAAACTCCTCATCTTTCAATCCTCAAAATCTACCCCGAATATCCCCCATTTCAACATACTTGCCAAAGACAACACATCCATCTCACCAACAGCCCACACTAAGCTACTCAATGTACAGATTGACAACAAACTCAAATTTGACACTCACATATCACTCACAATAAAAAAAATCCACAAAACACTGGGTGCCTTGCATAGAAACCAACAATACCTAACCAAACCGCCAGAATCTCTACCGCAACTTCCCAACTAATCTCAACCCTACTCTATGCATCACCCATACTCACAAATCTTTGACAATCAGACCTAAAGAAACTCAAAGCCTGCTACAATAAAATTGCAAAATTTGCATCAGGGGACTCCCACCACAGTCACCACTGTGTCTCCCGTAGAAACCCATACTGGCTTGAGCTCCCTCAACTCCTACACCTAATCCAGCTTACCTTTGCTCATAAATTTGTAAACCACCCTGTTAAAATTCCCTCACTTCATACACTTCTCCAACCCTACCAATCCTCCTGACCCCTTCACTCCTGCAACAAAAATCTACTCCAAGTCACCAAACCCAACAACTCTTCAGGGGAAGCGTTATTCTCCTACTCCATATCCAAAATTCCTTCCCACTGCCATAACTGCCCCCCCTTCCAGCAGTCTCTTCAAATATGCTCTTAAAGCACACCTAAAATCTCACTGGCTATGTCCTTGTCCATACCCCAACTAACCCCCCCTTTCTCCTGTACCACTAATTAGCTGTCAGCTCTACTATTAGCTGTCAACAGGTTATCAGTATTTCATATCCTTTAACTAGCAGATGATTGCAGTACGATGTTTACTCTTTTCTATATGTGAGAAATTAATACTACTAGACAAATGTATTGCACCTTATATTATTATTATTATTATTATACTCTGACATATGTCATTACCTGTCAGACTGTGTCTTTGCTATAAATATGCTGTTTCTTTTCCTCTGAAATGCTAGATTATACTCATATTGTGTGAAATTTTGCTTGTCTGAATATATGGAGCCTTCCTTGTGATATTATACTCTGACATATAGGTAATTTCTCCTGTTGAACTGTGTCTTTACTATAATTATACTGTTTATTTTTTCATCTGATATGCTAGATTGTACTTTTATATAATGTAAATCTCATATGTCTGAATATATGGAGCTTTTCTCCCCGGGCCTCCGCTGAAAATGGGCATATACCCAGTTGGACTTTCCCGGTCAACAAATGTAAAATAAAATAAATAAATAAATTCAGGCCTCTGAGCATGATGAAGATGCAAATGAGGTATGAACTTATTAGAATTGCTGAATCCCAAACTTCTGACTTCATGTGGTAGGTATAACTACAGTGTTTGTTGCTAACGGACTGTGAATGATTAGTGGGAGGGACAAGGAAGGCCCAACAGCAATTCAGTCTACCTTACATGCAGTGTATATGTCACCCAAGATACACTTACAAAGTGTAGAAGTAATTGCAGCAAGCTTTTAAATAGAAGTGAACAGCATACATTTCTCATTTTTGTTCACTAATAGCCTTTGCTGAAAACTGTTTTATACTGTCATGTAATCTTATCATACACATTAAGGGCAATGCTACAAAATGCCCTATAGACTGCATGTCTAAGAGTACAGCACAGATAAGAGAGGAATGAACACTACAAACAAAAGACAGAACTGCATTGCTGCAAACAATACTCATAAATGGTTGTGTGGTCACTAATTGCACTAATATGTAAGCAACACATGTGCAAGCAACTTGAGAGTATACAACCATATATGTCTTGTTAATACTGTGGAGGAAATGGGGCTTGATTATATGCACAGTGATTTGTATTCTTGCTGCAAAGTTGTTTTGGTGGCAAAGAGAAATAAGACACCCCTTGTGTGTTTTGTAGTTCTAGTTTGTTTTTTACATTCATTAGTCTAACAGTTCAAATCCAGGATTGTGTAAAAATCTGTAAGGTCTGTTAAAATGTATGTTGTAATGTTTGTTTCCTTCTTTTAATTTTTTTAATATTAATATTTGTGTGGCAAGTGGTTCAGTGCAAATATGGTGAAATGGCTAAATAAATTAAAATTAATGGAAGTTGCTTCTATGAGAAAGACAGCATAAATTAAAACTGTGAATTAAATGTGTGTGTAGCGCAACTGTTAAACATGATGGAGCACACAAAACATAGTACATGTAGATCAAGTTTCAAGTTCCAAATTTATCTTTTAGGGATAAAACTAATATTTTTACAATAATAATGCATGTTGAGATTTGTTAATCTTGTGTGTGCATTGCTCACCTCAGCACAAACACAGTACAGGCAACAAACAGGTGTTGTCAGTTTCAAGAAAGATACATTGTTACATCTTTTGCCTTCCATTGTGCAAACATGCTAAGCAGCATTGTGAGTTGGTCAGTTAGCATCCACAACACCTGGAGTTCCAGAACACTTGAAGACAATAGGCAGATACTGTCAAGTTCAAAAAAGATATACTGTTACAGGTTCTACTTTCTACTGAGCAAACACACTAAGCAGTATTGAGTGGCAGTCAGCAAGCTTCCACAACACCTACAGACTTGTCAATTTTTAAAAAAGATACATCATTAAGATGTGTGCTTTTCTACTTCATAAACATGCTAAGCTGCAGTCAGCACACATACACAGTAATAAATGTGAAAATATACAGCTGTTGCCTAGCTCTCCCTGTGGCAGCAGTTGTAAGTTAAGGGCAACAATACAAGTGAGCCAGGATTCTAACCCAGCAAACTCAAATGTTTTATTAATGCTGTTCCACTTTAATTTATACAATAATTCACAATGTAAAAACAATTACACGTAAAAATAACTATGTATAGCAGGTGGATTTAGCATATACATTATATCATATATAGTAAATGTATAACTGTGGATATTAGTACAATTAAGGTTCTGCAATTACACATTCATTTTTTGAACTTTCATGTCAATCACACATACATAGGTTCATAGGTTCATAGATTAGTACTAAGCTAACTGCCCTTGCAAGCCATTTTAAGCCTAGCCAATTATCCCCTGTGAGAAATGGTTAATCACTCAACTCTTTAATGTGTATGTCCAACTAATAAGCATGTCTGACAATGTATGTACAACTAATAAGCATGTCTGACAATGTATGTACAACTAATAAGCATGTCTAACAAAGTTCTCAGTTACAATGAGCACTCTGCATATTAATGACTGTAAAAAATACACCTGTTACCCAGACTTCCCTGTGGCAACTGGTACAAGTTAATGCCCAAAATAGAGGTTTGCCAGGGTTAAAACCTGTCACACTCTCAATTTTATTAATGCTTTTACATTTAATTTTAAAAGCTAAAGAACAATCTAAAGATAATTATAAATAATAATAACTATGTCTAGCAATAGAGATCATATAAATTATATGTGTGGCTGAGGGTATACTGACAGTTATGTTTCTGCATTTAAAATTTATCTTTTGCCCTAAGATAGAATTAAAAGTTCAATCATAGTCACTTATACACATGACTTTAAAAGACAGGACCATGTCAGGTCTCACACACACACATATGGTTAACCACTCACTCTTTCATGTGTCTGTGTGCTCTTTAAGGCTAAAAAACACAGAATCAATGGGCCCTAATAACATCCCAGGTTCCCTATACTGTGACTTCAAACCTGACCTAAAAGACAACAATGGATACCTAATTGAACACAGCCTCCAAACAGTCTATGTTTTTTGCAGAAGGATGTACAGCAACAGTCATTCATCTGAATGGGGGGGGGGCATCACCTGATACAGAGACCTATAGACCCATGACAAATCCCCTGTATGTAGCACAACTCCTGAGTATGGGCAGGCCATCCACACCAAAGGACATTATAGTCCATTTTACTCAGCCCTCATCATACCAATAATTGAGCACAATGTAACCTTTTGCATGTACCTCACCACTCATCTTCCAGGGATGATTTACTCAAGGGCATCAATTTTGTCATGGTGAGCTGCCACACATCTTATTGGCCATACCTAAGTATTCTTTGTGAAGCATAACCATTAGGAGTTGACAATGCAGACTTCCCTTCAAGGTGTTATACAAGATGCATGTGTGAAACATGTTCCAGTGATACACCCAGTAAATACATAGCTCATTGACAGCATTGATGGCAAGAGTTACATTCTTTACAAGTGTGGATTGTGACATATATGTGTCATGCAAACCTCTCAATTAGCCAGGATTGCTCAGAATTTAAACTACAGGTGTAACAGTGTTCCTCTTAACACCTCCAAAAAGTGGTAATTTTTTAAGGAAGGTGTGTGTTTGATTCCCCTTATAGATTACTGACAAATCACGAGAGTTGTACAACTCACAAGCACATATTTTATGTCAGTGACACATATTAATGGTGGTATTATTCTGACATTGACCATGATTTTGTGTGGTTCTGTGTACTGTTGTTCATGATCCTGTTGCTGTGTGTCCAAATTGGTTGAGACCTATGTTGATATTACATTCATATTCAAGCAACTCATTTTGCACATCTTCAGAATATACACATACCCCCTATTGTATATACTTGTCCTTGCTAATTGTCCTCTCCATTGATCATGGCAGGGTGCTTATACTGCAACCATTCATCTCCACTGAAATGTGACCTTGTGTGAAAGTCACATGGTACACAATAACTGTGTGATGATATGAATATACCTGCACAGGAGGTGTAAACAGCAGTACATACTGTATTGTGTACATATGTGATTACTGTTCATGCTACACTGTCTTGTCTTTGGGGTGTACTTACATTGACATGCCCTTACCAGGTGTACATTACCACGTTTCCCTTGTCCAACTCTTTCTTCATTCCTACCACTCATGCTTGTGGCCCTTTTCAATACACACACTTTCCCAGAGTACTGTAGTAACAGTGGCAGTCTTTGTACCCTTCATGATTAGCAGCAAACCTTTATTTCAGTATGCCAAAAACATGTTTTTACTGTACTTTGCACCGGGTACACTTTTCTATAATGCGTTAGTACTGTAGTCGCAATCTTAAATTTAGCCCTAGTAGTGACTCTGGCTGTCTGCACAATTTCACAGCACAAGTTTGCCTATAGCTAAACTCAGCTGCATGTCTAAATATGTTTATGCTGTATTACATGTTTTCCTGGACAGCAACACTGTTGCTAGCCATGAAACCATGCTTGCAGCGCTGCACGGCATGCATATGCAATTAGCCCTGATGCTCATTGCGCAAATATGTAAACTCCATGTAGGCTTTGCACTAAGCCTACATGGAGTTTATTGAATCCTGGGAACATTTACAACCTCCTTACCTTCTCCTGGATCTCATTCTTCAACTTAATTCCATCTTGGTGTTTCTCTCTTTAATAGCAGGTCCTCTGATGTAGTATACTTTCATTAAAATAGATGCAAAAATAAAAAGAATGTTTACTTTAGTCTGTTCATGGAAAGATTTATTTTAGTGCAATTGCAATGAAACACAAAGCTAGCTACTCTAAGGCCTAGTATTAGTGATACTTTCCAGACCATATGCTGAACACACAAACTGTTCTCCTGATCAGTTTAAATAACATGAAATGGAAATCTCCACATGCGTACAGTCATTAACATGGTTTATTTTGGTCCTCTGCAGAGAAGGATAAGCTCACACATGTGGAGTCTCATGACAGCTTGCAAGTGAACTAAGTCTTTCGTCTATTGACAACTGTCAGCGTTCCCCGTGGCACATCAGCCCTTACAGTAGACAACACTGTATGTCCCTCTCTTTTTCTCTTTCTATGATATAACAAGTACTTTTACATACAGTTCAGACGGGTACAAACTCTTACACTATCTTTTCCATGAACTACATAGGATCTTAGTTTAGCTGCTTTACTATCAGCTTTAGCTTCAGCACACAGATGTTTTCACTGACTTTAAATGCTTACTTTGTCTCCAACTAGTTATTAATCTTCTGCAGCTTCTCACATAATATTTTTTATCCCCTCTGCTTTCTTTCTAGTATTTAGTTATTTATTTATTTATTTATTTATTTATTTATTTATTTATTTGCAGTTGTTTTACCAGAATAGTCCATTGGGCCAAAGTGAACCCGTTTTCAATGGAGTCCTGGGGAGAAAAGCTCCACAACTAAATAGGTTACAGTAGAGTAATTTATAGTAGTTATACAATTTATATTATAATACAAAAGTTTTGACGCAAGAAAACAATTTCAAGTAGTACAGCAAAAACAAGAATAATACAGACTACTGATAAAATTAATAGATTGTACATACAAAGGAATATTACATGAAAAGTATTGCATGAAATATTTAGAATTTGTATCATATTAGGAAGCACTGTATGACACTACTGAGAAATAATAACATCTTGGGAAGCAAACCCTTAGGAGGTGTGGCCTAGTGCATTTTTCCCAATCAGAGGAATGATAATATCCATTAGTTATGGGTAAATAATAAGGAGAAATGCAGGAGGAAACAAGGCAAAGGGGGGAAGATGGGAATTGCAAGTGATTACCTATGTGGGATGGGAGCAAGAGGATTCCCACCTGGATACTAGATGAGAATGAAGAGCTCTTTTAAAAATAAAATGGTTAGAGGTGGTGCAGATGGATGGTGGTAGAGAGTTCCAAAGGTGAGCAAGGCCATAAGATAGAAGATTTTTCCCTGGGGGACGAGTAGGTTTATAGACTTCTAATAGATTTTGACTGTTGGACCTCAATACTCTATCAGGAAGGTGCATTTTAAAAGCTGACGAAAGGGAGGGACAGAGAGAGGAGTTGAAAATGAGCTTGTGAGCAAGAGTTAGTTGAGTGTATGTGAGATAACTGGGTAGCTCTAACCATTTTAGTTTCTGGAGAGAGGAACAGTGGTGGGTGGAGGACTTGTGGTTGGTAGCGAACTTGGCTATTTTGTTGTAGCAAGAGGAAAGTTGTGTTTTTAGAGAGGACTGTAGATTAGTTAAGAGTGGAGCTCCATAGAGAAGGGAGGGGATAAGAAATGAAGTAGAGAGTGTGATTTTGGCAGCAGGTGTGAGGTATTTATTTTGTCGGTAGAGCATACCAAGTTTTTGATGAGTTTTTTTGATATTTAGCTATAGTTGAGAGTTGAATTTGAGCTGACTATCAATTTGGACCCCAAGTAGCTTGGTCTCTGACACCAGTTCCAAAGGTCAATTATTTTGACTAGTGATAGAGAATGTGTTTATATCGAAAGAGGTAGCTTTAGAGGGGGTAAATAGCATTAACTTGGTTTTGGAGGCATTGAGTGCTAGGTGATTACTTTTCATCCACTGCTCAGTGGTTGTAAAAGCATTTTGAGTCAATTGTAGGAGTGAGGGGATAGAAAAGGCAGAGCATATAATGGTAGAATCATCTGCATATTGGATGATGTCTGAGAATGGGATAGAGTTGTGGAAATCATTTATAAATATATTAAAGAGAAGGGGACCCAGTATGGAGCCCTGGGGTACTCCAGTAGGGGTATTTAGAAATGAGGAGGTGGCCTTTTTCCATTTTACTGCTTAATATCTGTTAGATAAGTTGTTGGAGAACCAGTTCAAAGAGAAGGGAGATAGGTTAAGTTTTGAGAGTTTGGTTAGAAGCAGGCTATGGGAGATAGTGTCAAAGGCCTTAGAGAGGTTGAGTAGTAAGGTAGAAACAATTTGGCCAGAGTCACGTGCTTTATTAACAATTTCGAGGAAGGAGAGGAGGGCAGTCATAGTGCTGTGATTTGGTCTGAATCCGTGTTGTGTGGGACTTAGCAAGTGATTATCTAAAAGGTGAGGAAGGAGTTGTAGTTGAATACACTTTTCTAAGATTTTAGAGATGGGAGACAGGATAGCAATGGGGCAGAAATTAGTAACATTGTAATTGTTGCCCCCTTTATGCAAAGGAATGATATAGGCCTTTTTTCAGATTTGGGGTATTATACATTCTAGGATAGAGCGGTTGATTAAAATGCTAATGGGGTATGCGATAGCTTCAGCAGCTATGCTAAGAAAGTAAGAAGGGATTTTATCAGGAGCATTAGTACATGGCTTCAGTTTTAGAAGGAGTTTCTTTATAGTGGACGGGGGTATAGGTTTTAATGGGAAAGAGGGAGAGTGTGAGGGGGGGAGTCAGGGGCAGATGAAGTAGTTAGAGTAGGAGAAGAAGTGGAGGGATAATAGTTAGTATATGGGAGTGAGGGAGTAGTAGCAGTGCAGGGTAGAGTGCTGGGGAGAGAGGATGGGGGAGTATTAGAGAGTGTAGTGGTGTTGGAGAAAGATGATGTTAATTTGGAAATGGATTCAATAAAAAAGGAATTAAATTGTGTAGCCAGATCTAGGTCAGAAGCGTTTGGGTCTGGGGTAGGGGTGTTTTGTTTGCTGGGTTTACGGAGAGTAGAGATACCTTTCCAGAATTTCTGAGGGTTTGATATATTATTGTTTTAGAGTGCGGAGAAATAATTTTGTCGATCAGAGATTATGAGTTTTTTTTTCTTTGTTTCGAAGAATTTTATATTCATTTTGGGCTAGGGGGGATTTGTTTTTCTGGTAGTGTGCCCAGACTTTATCTCTGTGTCGCATAGATGCTAGTGTATTTGTGGTAAGCCAAGGGGCTGTTTTAGTTTTAATTCTCTTAGTCCTTAAGGGAGCATGAGAGTCAAGTATTTTTAGGAATATTGAGTTGAAGTGTGCAACTGCGTTATCTAGAGATAATGTTTTTATGCAATTCCAGTCATTTGCATTTAGAGAGTTTGAAAAGCTTGTTGGATTAAAGTTTTTTTTGGTTACAGATAGTAATATAATTATGGGTGCAATGGAGGAGTAGTGGGAGTCGATGTGTGAAGATGGGTATGTGGTCACTAAGGGGATCAGGTAGAGTGCCACTATCAGAGAAATAATGGGGATGAGAGACTAGAATCCAGTCTAGAATGCTGCCGCTTGAGGGTTTTTTTGAGGGGTATGTTACGGAGTTGATTAGCTGTGAAAAATTGTATAGGTTGATATTGAGAGGGATTTTAGGAGACTGAATGGAGGCCCAGTTAATATTCATATCTCCTAAGATTATTGTTTCATTGCTAATGTTGTTAGAGAGCTAGGAGAGGATATCTTCAAGTGTAGAAATATTGTCTCCTGGGGGGATATAGAGTGAGGCTATACAAATGTGTTTATGTGAGTTAACTTGGAGTGATGTGAGCAGTAGTTCAGCGTTTTTGAAGTGTGGAATAGATTTGTTATAGGGGTAACTGACAATTGGGATGAGTATAGGAGAGCTACTCCACCCCCTTTTTTATGGGACCTGTCTTTTCTTATGATAGAATAGTTTGGCGGAATAATTTCAGAGTCTTTTATATGGGGTTTTAACCATGTTTCAGGGACGCTTAGGATATCGGGTTTATTATGTATGAGCCAAGCATGGAGGTTTGGGACTTTGTTTACTATACTTTGGGAGTTAAAGGAAGTAAATAAAATGGACTTGTTTGTAGTGGAAGCTGTGGAGGGGCCTGGGTTGGGATGGATGTCACCAGATAGTAGATTGGAAATTAGATGTAAGAGTGGCTTAGAGAGGTAGTTGGACAGTTTGGTAAGTAGATTGGGTTCTAATGTGAATCTGAAGAATCTGTTAGTTACTATGGGGGGAAATGTTTTTGAGAGGTTATAAGTTTGTATGGGAAGAGTAGGAGGTTATTTATAGGATATATATGTGGAGAAATAGGAGTGTGTGAGTATGTTAGAGTGGAGTTAAGGTGGTTGGTAACATGGAGGGATTGTGAATGGTAAAATTTGGGGGGTTGGGTGAGGTAAAAAAGATAGGATAAATTAAGAAGTAGTAGAATTAAAAAGGAAATGAATGAGGGTTTTAAAAGCATAATGGAATGGGGAATATGTGGAGTTGATATGTTGTTGAAGTAGTAGAATTAAAAAGGAAATGAATGAGGGTTTTAAAAGCATAATGGAATGGGGAATATGTGGAGTTGATATGTTGTTGATACAATATATGTGGATGTAAGGGAGTTATTTATATATAGAAGCAGGTAAGTTCTGGAATAAAGGAGCAGAAGTGGGGAAATGATTTAGGTTTGGAAGGGGTGTGGTTTGGGAGTGGGAGTGGAGAGAAAAAGAGGAATCCTATTGGTTAGGTGGGATATTAGTGGAATGCAAAGAAGATTTATTTGGGTGGGAAAAGGGAGTGGTTGTGTTCAGAGATTATGTGGTTGATTGGATTAGAGTTGTTGTGGGTGTGGCTATGGGGGAATATAGGTAGAGGTGCTGGGGGCAGGTGGGAAATGGAGGCAGGGGAGCGGAGTGAGCCCGCAGGGCGAACGGAGCGGGTAGAACCAAAGAGGGCTGGAGAGGTTTGAGAGCCTATCAGTGAAGCATTGTTTGCAGAGGGGTAAGTTAGAATGAAGGTAAGATCTGGGTGTGTTGGGTAAGAGTGGGCTATGAGAAAGTAAAGAGAGAGAGTAGGAAAAGAGAAGTTCGAGCTTAGAGTGGACTAAAAGAGTTTAGGAGATAGAGTGAGAAGGAGACATGTAGAGCTTGGAAAGAATACCTGAAGTGAGTGAGGTGAAGTCTGTATTGGGGGGAGGATGCCACCTAGTGGACAGATACAGAAGTACACCGTACTCCACTAGGATATCCTCGGGACCAAGTTGGACTGAAGAAGAGGGCAGCTAGTGTAAGTCAGGGAGGGGAAGAGCAAGAAACTAGAAAAGGGGGTTTTAGGCTGCTGGCTTTCCTGGCAGGGAGTGTACTAAAACAGCTAGCAAGGTTTAAACAGTAAGGTAGTAAGGGTTCAGCAGCAGATACACATACTTCCTTAGCTTCTTCTTGGTTCAATGTCCAGAAAAGGGGATGAGGCAGCAGAGTAGA